>NC_057801.1:565733882-566001135 GCF_018294505.1 Triticum aestivum
AAAGCTCGGTGTGGGGGGGGAGGGGGGCTAGAGGGATGGCCGGTGCGGCGGCGAACCGGCGGTGGGGAGTGGTTTCGGGGAGGGCGGGCCGGCCGCGGGCGGCGGGGGCGGGCGGTTCGACCGGTGGTGGCTGGCGGCTCAAGGGGGGTGGAGTTTGATGATAAACTGGAGGCCCTTGATTTCGTATCCAATGGCTGGAAAATCTAATGACCAGAGATGAAAAAGTCAGTCGACTAACGTGTAGCCTCACCCCGCACGTACACATGCACGCACGCATGTAGGCGTGCAACACTGACACGTACACACGCACGCATGCTGGCATGTAACACTGACACGTACACATGCACTCACGAACACACGCATGTACGCACCCATGCATGCAACACTGAAACGCACCCTTGCACGCATGCAACACTCGCACGCCTGCATGCACACAGCACACGACGCAAGACACATGCTCAACCTATACGTGCATGCACCCTTTGTTAAGGACATGGATTGTTACAAGTATTAATCAATCTTATCTATGATAAGCAGAACATTGATGTTTGCATCGGTCTTTATGAATCACAATGTATCGAACAAGCTATCAACATAGTAGGCTTAACTACATGAAAAAGATGACATCACACTCAATGAACAATCATCGGTTTATGAAATGCCGCTTCTGACCGCGCTGGCCCACCAAAGGTTCCTCTGCTGTGCGCTGCCTGCGTTGGGTCACTGACATGCAGGCCATGCACCCAAAGAGCCCACACGTCAATGGAAGAACGACGCGGTGTCCTAGGTCAGAGTTGAGGGCGCCACTCGCGGCACACCCTGCTGAACACGCCTCCGTGCCACATTCAAACGCCTCCATGAAACCCGCCCGTGTGGAAGCCGAGAAACCCACTCTGGACACATGTCCGTTCATGACCGGGTCGGCGTTAAATGCAACGCCGGCCGAGCTCCTCCCATCCACCGTCTATTTAATCTCCTATTTAAACGAGGCCAAACGCCGGCCAAGAATCACACACCTCTGCTGCTCCCCTATCTCCTCCACCATTTTGTCCACTCTTACAATGGCTTACGAAGAGTAGTTATTTTGCATCCAAGCCGGCTGGGTAGCCCGCCGGATACGAGCTATGCAGCTCGCTGATCCACCTCCCTCCCCTCGCCCGACGGAGCCAGTTGCCGCCCCAAGCCGGCGCACGGTTCAGCAACTCACTGCTCCAGGCCAGCTTGACGAGGAGCAGTGCACGGGCGTCATTGCTGCCGTCCACGCTGCCGCCTCGTACCGCGTCTCCCGTTTCTATGGCCGAGACTCCCATGCCGGCGGCCGTGCCATGCAAGCAGCGACAGAAGTCGGGTGCACGGAGAGTGACGAGTCGGTGGCCAGCGCCTCCGTGTCCGCCGCCATCATCGAGGAGAAGTAGAACACGGGAGGCCGCCGCCGCTTGGGTCCCATGAAGGCCACCGCGGAGGCGACGCCGGTGTACACAGCAGGTGTCTTGCCGGATCCTTTTGTTGCGAGGACCTTCGTCGACCCCGCATGGGCTCCTCGGAAGAGGCGAATGTTAGGATGAACTCAAGCCGGTGCCGGCCATGGCGAAGTAGTGGCCGGTGATGAACTTGAACCGGTGCCGGCCACCATCATCTTCGGCACCAGCCAATGATATCAGTCGGGCAGTGGGGAAGCGAGCCATCCTTTGCGCTGAAGCATATACCTCCGGGGCTCCCGGCAGTCCGGTGATCATGCTGCCGGACATGAGGAACACAAATAGATAGGCGGGCGAACATTTAGGCCAGGTCTTATATACCTGTGCTGTCCAGAACTAGCACCGCGTAGTTCATTTGAATGTAATGAAATCCATCATGTTTGTGTGAAAATCCGGTATTTTATATGATTTCCGTCATTGTTTATATGAAATATTAGTTTGTCTACGTGTTTGCGTGAATTTCATCCGGTTGGTTGAGTTGCTGTCATAATGTGTGCGGCTATGGTTGGATGGCATAATTTGCGGGTCGCCGGTCGGTCTGCGGGCGGCTAGGGCGGCGTTGTGGGACAAAAAAACACAGCTCGTGCGAGCTCGTCTCCAACGTGCGCGTTGGAGGATGCATGACAGCATGAGAACCCGAGCCATTTCTCGTTCATTGGTGGCAAAGGCACCGATGGACAAAAGGGTCGCCAATATTTTGGCTACCCCAGGCAAGATCCAAACAGCCCCTCCCAACAGATTCAAATCCCTCGTTCGCCGTGGAATTTTGCCATGTGTTGTTTTCATGGACTAGCAAGATGCCCGTGCATTGCACGGAACATCAAGATGCATTTTTTTACAAACTCCCGCATGCATGCAAGGGATAATTAATGTCCTCCTTTGCTAGTAACACGAGGCAAATACCATTAATATTGCATCGATTAGTGTTAGTGGCCTTGTATATCTGCAAATTGTAATTTTGATAGCGGCCCCTTGTATATAAAAATGGAGGGAGAAATATGAGAGATAAGGTGAGGAGGAGTGGGGCGTGGTGCCGTGGTGGTGACTGGTGGTCAGACTGGGCGGAAGCATGGGGATGGACGGCGCATTATGTCTAGGTTTGTATCTCTCTCACACACACCCACGTAGTTGGGGGACGTGCACGAAGAGAAGAGGTGCACGCACGGCACACGTACTCCTGTCTCTTTCCCAACCACACCCGCGCGGGTACACGGTGGAGCTCATTTCTGTACGAAAAGGCAGCCCACGTGGTAATTGAGCACGTGTATTGGTTGTCCACTTGGTGGAGGGAGGATCGTCTACCACGGGTGAACAAACAAATTGCGACTTGATGCGTTATGTTAAATTAAAGAAAGAGGCAAACCATGTGGGGCCTACCTTAGAGGCAAGGCTCTATACACTGGAGTACTTTTGATGTGTCCCGTCAACTCGCAGAACGAGGAGAAACTTGCTTAGTACGCTGTCTCCCCCGCCCACGGGCGAGGTGGCTCGCAGGTTGAGGTGAAGCTTACTACTACTGTACGCCTTTACGCCCGCTCCCTCGCCCACGCGCGCGGTGGCTCGCAGCACAAGGAGAAAATTTTACTACTCCCTCCGTTTACTCCTCGTCCCTACTACGTACGTACTTTGGTTAGTACTCCCTCCATTTACTTATACAAGGCCACTATAAAAAAATACCTTTTGCATCTATACAAGGCCACAAATAGTAATCGAGCCTTTCCAGTTTATGGCTCAATTTCAAAATCTCTCCAACCAAGGTAGACAGTGAGTGGTCGAATTAATTTCGTAGTTTGCACAGTACGCTCGTTTTTCTCAAGAAGTTATGTTTAACGAGGCATTAATTAGAACGAATGCATGAATGACCACTAAATTTCCATGAACTTGTACATGCATTGGTTAGTTTCCTATTTACACTGCTTGCGTCGGGTGATCTAACGCACCTCGAAATCCAACATGTAATGGTACTACTACTAGTATGGTAGAATTGAGACTTATCAAGCGGAAAAACGAATGTTTTTTAGATGAGCCCTATAAACCCTAGTGGGTATGTACTCCGTAAAAATAGATTTTTCCAAAACTAGGTCGCTCCCTTTCATGAATTTTGTAGTATACTCCTCCATCGACGCTCCCTTTCATGAATTATGTACTTCCTGTCGCCGACATGTGGGACATATAGCAACCGGGTCAACGTGTCAAGCACCAAATAACAGTGCAGAACAGCAGGGAGGACGCACCCCACTCGTACCGGCCCAGTAGTAGTAATGAGCAATGAGACGTCAAATCACAATGCCGCACCTTCCCAGACGGACGAAGCAACCATTATTTCACACTTCGGTTCAACATCATCTCAAACCATGTACTAGTATTGCTTCTGCCTCAAGAGGGACACGCATCTCCTTGGTACATCATGACACATGGGACCGCATGACATGCCATGCTGCCCCGCCGATCGCTCGGTAAAATCACCTCATTTTTACTATACTTCCTCCGGATCGGTTTACTACATGGCATGCACGTCGTTCTAGGTTGAGAATTTAACTGGCTATATATATATATATGATAAACAGTACGCTAGCCTTTTAAAAAATGTATACTTTTGTACAGTAGTACTCCACTATCGATGGATTGTGCCATGGAGCAAAAATTGAAATTAAAAAAAAGGTGGTACATATAAAGAGCGCTCGTCGCCAAATTATGCATATAGTACTATTAAAAAAGCTAGTACGTGCTTAATTTGGGTGCTAAATTCTATTAAAGAAATACTAGTACTAGTATGTACATACTAAAGAGTTAAAGTAACAAGAAGAAACATAACATAGTTCTGCTGGGGGCTCAGCACAACACACCTCTCAAATTAAACTAAGCACACCTGAAATTAAACTATGCAACCAATCCGGTAGACACTGCATTAGAAGTTTAGAACCACCATGAGCAATGACACTGCCACCTTACTCGGAGTCCTCGTCCACGTCCTTGACTTTGTCCTTGTCCCTCTTCCTCTTGGCCGATACTTCTTTGCTTGAACCGCCAACTTGGTTGTTGCTCTTCATCCAACCCTTGTAGATATTGAAACAAAGGTAGCCATCCATTGCAGCATACTGGATGTGGTCTATATCTAGTACATTCTGCTGCCATGCATGACGATGAAACGTGTATGGAGGTTTCTCCAGTTTACCGTACGAAGGATGAACCATGGCTCCTGCCAGGGTCAGCATTGAAGGCTGGCGAGAGGGCACCAGCCGATTCTTCTGGAGGTCGAAGGGGTTGCCTACAACGAGGCCTATCGGACGCAAGACTTCTTTGTCGTTCTTAAAGTCTACAGTAACAAATTTGACTGTTTTGTCCTTGAGGAAGTTCTTAAAATCCTGGCACTCAACGTCGGCATGGCATATGTGGTAGACCAAGCAAACGTTATGCACGCAAACCTGGATCACGGCGGGCTCCTTCCTCTCTTTGTAGATCCTTCTCTCGTCCCACGATTGTGGTGTACTCAACATCTAGCCCAGTGACCCACTCATCATGTGAGTTTTCGAACATGCGTCTGAAGCGAGAAAGGCATCCTTTCACCGTCGCGGAAGTACGGGTGTAGATGATGTCGAACTCATCGCCGGTGATGGTTCTAACCTTGTACTCACCGCCGATCGGGGAGATTTGGGACGCCATGGATTTGGGAGGAGGGTTAGGATTAGTGGAACTACCATAATGTGAATGGACGGGATGACTAGGAGCGAACCGCCATAGTATTAAAGGACGTGCGGGGACAAGTAGGAGCGAACTGCCAGCATGCGAACGGCAGGGAAGTGGCTTTCCATTCTCCCATGATACGGGCTTCCAAGAGCCCTTGGATCTGAGATCGAACGGTTGCATGGCGTGATTCTAGACCTATGGGTGAATATCCTATCCTGGAGGGTTATTCTTAAAATTTTCAGCAACTTAGCATGCGACCGTTTGATCTCAGATCCAAGGGCTGCCAGCAGCCCGTATCATGGTCGCGCCTACCACGACCGTCGCGTCGCTCGCGCGGTCGCGCCCTTGGAGATTTAACACGGTGCGTTAGGCTATCTGATGTTGGCATGTCATACATAGTCATCACTTAGTCACTCATACTACAACAAGGTTGGCTTAAAGTGTATTTTTTTTACTCCTCTCTATCTCTTTCTTCGTACTCCCTCCGTCCCATAATATAAGAACGTTTTTGACATTAGTGTAGTGTCAAAAACGTTCTTATATAATGGGACACAGGGAGTACTAGTATTTATTGCATTTGCCAAGGAGTGACCTCTTCCAATGAAATGGTGTTTCTAAGTTTGCTTCATTTAATTAGCTATAGACTCAAAATTGTCTTTTCACCTAGGTACACGCGGTTAGCACCGTTTCTACCTTGGGTCACCAAACTAGACTCTCTCTTCTTGATTAACTTGCCACATCAGACTTTATGCCTATGTGGCAAGCTTAAGCACTTGTAGGAGCAAGTAAGTACAATAGTGCACTTTACATGGCATTCTTGCATATGTGGAGGAAAGAGAGGCAAGGAAAAAGTGGAGAAGTGGGATCTCATGCAAGAGCCAGCCTCTACTACTACATGATGGAGCATTGGGAGAGGCACCTGTATGGAGGTGGTCAGGAATCGGGAGACTCACGCCGGTCGTAGCGCCGCAGTTAAAATGATAATGGCAAGTCAAATCACGGGGCCCCAACTGTCCAGCAGTAACTCGCTGTCAAATCACACAGCCCTACATTTGCAGCAGCCTACTCCCTTGTCTTCTCGTGTCTCTATTGAACCGACTAGGCGGAACTGCCCCGCCTACCGCGCAGGAAAAGCCCAGCCCTCGACTTTTAAATACAACTACTCCCTCCGTCTAGGTGAGTAAGTCATCTTACGAAAACCAAATAATCCCAAAATACTAAGGCGCGGTGCATTAACTTCTACCTCGTTTCTTGTTTCTTCACATATCAACCAATAATAATCCAATGATATACTTTTTTGTGACATAGTAACTCATATTTAGTTAGTCAAATGGATGACCTAGAACTACGTGCAGGCCCTATAAACCGAGACGCCTACAAATAAAAAACCGAGATGAAGAGGGTAGTTCAGCATGTATCTTTTTAGATCAATATAGTCGGGATTCACCAAGGAGCAAAACCAAGTGGTAGGCTGCTCCTGTCGAGTTGGCGTAGCAACTCAAGCAGGGTCAGTCCACACACGAAATGGCGACACACTTAACAGGACCCCTTTGGCAGACATGTGGCTCATCCACCGTCTTGTTCCACGTGCAATGCACCAAATTACAGTTCAGAGCAGCGGTTGGAATTGGAGGCACCCCAGTCGTAGCGCTGCAGTAGTAGAAAATGAGCGATGAGGGGTCAAATCACAAAGCCCCACCTTTCCCGCATTAAGCTGGACGGACGAAGCAACCATCATTTCACTCTAGCGCGCAAGAGCATAAAGAAAAGATAAAACAATGATGCATGCGACAGCTACCTAGGGCACCCTAGGGTAGGGGTCTCCACTACAAATCCTTTTTTTTTAAAGCGCCTCCACTACAAATCGGCTTCTCCCTCGTTCTCTTGAAGAAAACCGATGATGAGTGTGGCGGTAGGGTTTGTAGGAGTACTACGGCGTGAGGGGCCACGTCATAGTAAACGGGTTCGAGTCGACGCCTTAAATATGTGTGGGCCGCTTGGTTTTACGGGAACGAGGCAGCATTTTGGGTTCGGGGACCAGTGGAGATATAGCACGTACAAAAAATTGTGGACGTAGGTTCGACCAAAAGGCAATGATTCATGGGCCTGCATTTTGATATACCCGGGGCCGCGTGAAATTTGCTACTCTACTCAAAACTAGTAAGGTGCACATGTATTGAACGCATGAGATTTCGAAACCAAATTATGAATAAATACACACTATAGCATGTAAAGCTTTGAGTCATATATGCATGTTGTAGATGTTCGTTTAGTTCTTATAGTTCATCTCATTCAAAATCAATTAGTTTTATAAAAATGTTAAGATTCATGGGGTTGTGCATTGTAAATCATAAAGTAAAAAACAAATAATGGCAATTCATTTAGAAAAAAAATAATCAATTATGATACAGAAGATTCTAGAACAAAGGAGAAGTGCTTGTGTTTTGAGGTTTGTGCATTATGCTTAAGTTCAACCATGGAGACTTCTAAATTGTACGTGTGGCAGATCTGGTGGAATGTTGATGATATCCAACAGCCAGTAGTGCTCGGATTTGCCCATCTCTGCACTGTCGGGTTAGCTTCATCCAGCGACCATCTTTCAAAGTTATTGGCACACTATATAGTTCTTGTGCCATAGTTGCATGTTTTGGAAAAAAACTACTAGTGGGTTGTACTATCTATTTAGGAATAGAAGATGTATACATGGAAGTTGTAGGGAAAGAGATGACATGGAGGATCTCAATTCCTATGAGTAGGGATTGGAAAAGAGATGTCATTTGGTTCACATTATAGGAACTTTTCTATTAAATTTAGAGATGACATGTATCTCAATTCCTATGAGGAGGGATTAGTAAAGAGATGTAATTTGGTTCATATCATAGGAACTTTTCTATTGAATATACGCTAATGTTTATTTTCCTTTGAAATTAAGGGAGTATAGGAATCCATTCATATGAACCAAGTGGCTCTAAAGCTATAAAAATGATATCATGTTTATTTCCTTTGAAATGTAGAGTATATGAATCTATTCCTATGAACCAATTGGCTCTAAAGGAAAAAAATCCTATAAAAATCATATCATATAGAGTTCCTATGATATTCCTCGACACTAAAGGATGGTTGAAATTGCTGTGGGTGATACGATGGTCTTTCTTTGTAGACTCCTCACCCATCTTTATAGTTACCTCTCGAAGATGAATGAAATGATATATACAGGGTATTCTACATGTGCAATTTGGTACACGAAAACTCGGTAAAAGTTTGCGAGGTTCTAATTTTCAATAAAGCTATATGCACTGCATTTCGGAACAGAGGGAGCATACGGCAGTTGCTAACACTCACGTGGAAGATTTGTGTGTAGGAGGAGTGGCTGCTCTGTTAAATGACATGGCAAAACTGACACTGTCGGATGCCGATCTAACGGTTCTTACGGCGTTCGTCAGGAAAAGGCTTGTGGCAAACGTTTGTCGGATAATGATTTACGGACACATGCATTGCATTGAGACGTGCCCCCCTCTCTCTCACGCACACGCACCCTCACGAACCACAACTCTCCCGAGTCCTCTCGCAGACTCGCACGTGGCACCCATCGTCTATCTGCAGGTAGACGTCACGCACATATGTGCTCTTCACACCCTACCCTCAGAACTTATAAAAAACAAAAGACGGTGCGCACATTTTATTTTAGCTCACACGTCACACACTTATATTATTACTCTTGCGGTGAACGTTCTTTGGGCATAGTATATATTGTACTCTCACGAAGAGAAGCAGTGCACGCACGCACTGGTTCTCTCACACCCACTTGCGGGTACATGTAGGAGCACATTTTTTGAAGCCGGTACAACAAAATCACTCCACTATATATAAAAGCAGGAGCCTTAGCGCTTGCTTTACTAGGGTTCCTCTTGTTCACTCTCTCATGCTCTCCAGATCTAAGCAAGACATAGGTGGCCACACTCTCTCTCTCAGCTCACGGCTAGTCACAAATCCGGCCGGACAACCTCGACCGGGGCAGGGGGTGTAGGTGCATCGTTCACCCTGTCGTCGGCGGCGAGGGAGGAGACCAACGGTTGCCCGCGCATCCCGATTGGTGATCGTGTCGTTCTCTCCGAGAGAGCGCCGGCTCGGGAGGGCCTCCGACCCCTTCTTCCTCCCTGCGGTATTATGGCCAAGATGCCGCCTCCTGACGCCGTCTTTGCCACATGCCGACGACCCTCAGGTATATATTCCTTAAACCTGCCTTGCTCTACTGCCCCAGCTCTTCCCCCTTCGTGTGGATCCTTTTCTACTTTCGTCCGCTGTTCCAAAGCCACCTAGACTTCTACTATTATTAGAAGTAAAGCTAGTTCATACAGTCAACTCAAAGCGTTGGTTCAAACAGGGAAGGAAGTGGGAAAGGTGTAGCATGAATCTAGGACTTGGTTCTAAGAGGAAACGGGGGAAAGTAGTAATATCTGTCACTGTTTAAATAACCGTATTTCGTATTTGCGTAAACAGGGATGTCTGTCTCCATATCGTTTCGGGATGTCTGTCTCCGTATCGTTTCTATCCGCGCAATAAAAAGCACACACCTCAGTTTTAGTACAACTGCGCAAAATGAGATGGATATCCCTCATTGCCGTCGTCTAACCTCCAGTCTTCAAGGTACTCCTACATTGGTAGTAACTAAGGTAGAATGACCAACGCAATCTAAAAGAAGCTGATTCGTACGTTTTACTTCCTGATTGCAGTGCAGGGATGAGCAAAAACAACTGCATCCTAGTCCGGAATGCACTTTCTGCCAGTTCTTCCACGATCAAGGACTAGCTGGCACGGCTGCACAGTGGTTTTTTGGATAGGTGCGCGGACAAGAGGCATTGTGGTCTGCTTATTTCTGCAAATAATGGTGCTTAAATTTAGTGGAATGCACAAGCATTTCAACTGGTCAGTACACTGCATGGTTCAGTTCAGCATTCCAACTGAGACCATAATTATAATTGGTTATTCTGGAATGAGAGAACCTAACCCTGTATGGTGGCAACAAGAAAAAACTAGAGTGAACTCCAGGAAATTTAAGCCTGCCGGGAAGCCCTTTGCTCAGATAAGCCTTGCTTGTTTTTTCCTGATTTGTAAACCTTCTCACAACTGTCTTTTGCTGAGAACTAGTATATGTTTGTTATGTTCTATGAATCATTGAGATGTATAAAACTGCTTAACTTATGCTTTTCAAAAAATTTAAGAAGACAAGTTTAATGTGAGTGTTCCACATGAGCGCTGGACTAGCGTTGAATGTTTGGAATTTATTACATTGTGGCCTCAATTAACTGCATGAACCACTGTAACAAGATACATAGTTGCTTATATGTCAGACAACAGATTGTTGATTGTTAGCTGGTCGATAGCCTAGTGTTGAAGCGAGCTGAGTCAATGTGCCATGTTTTGCACAACTGCTTACAAGTGGGGTAGCACCAACAGTGTTTACAAGTACTTATGAATACGTCAGCGCACGGTTCTCGAACGAGTGCTCTATTTCATCAAAACACACACTGCTCGTATGATAAACCGTGACAACTTATGCCTTACCATGCCATATTAATAAAAAAACTAGTGAGGACGCATCTATTTCGGCAACAATTACAATGGTTCTCACATGATTCACGGGCACACAAAAGTATCAGCAATTCCCATAGACGGATTCAAACAGAGTACTAGCCCCAGAGGGGTCGATAATAGGCAAGGTTCGGATAATTAGACACAATCCAAACTACTATTAAACACTAGCTGGGGCAACTATTTCATGCCTCGATCTAATTTGGGCTGGACATAAGACGGACCTTGCCATGAACATCATCGAGGACGTCCCGCTGCAGCTCAATCCTATGAACCTTCATGAAGACAACCTTGTGGCTTAGATGGCAACAAATTCTGAATTACTTTTCAGTATAAGAAACACAAGTTATTTAAACCACTATATATAGCATGGCATCGAAGCTAATAAAATTTTGCATTATTAATCACCACATACTTCCTTTTCTAAAAAAAAATCACCACATACTTAGATGAAAAACCACAATCGAGATCAGCAAAGAAGGAAATCACCTTGGGCAGCTCAGCGGGGGGGGGGGACACATCCTCGAAGGGGGAAAACTGCTCCTGCAGTGCCACGGGGGCTGTAACCTCAAACGGGGCGTTGACCATCTCAGTAGTGGCCTTGAGCGTCTGGGGTCGGCTCGGTGGTTGCCTCCATCTTCTTGGAGCTCTCTGTCTCGTGGGGATCAGCCTCCCGCGTCTGCTCCAATATCGGCAGATCTTTGCCTAGTTCTCCTTGGTCCATCATGAAACTAACGAATACTAGGAGACCACTGAAAGGAAAACACAATCGCAATGACAATGAAACAAAAAAGAGAGTGAGGATCGGTTACTGCTTTGCAAAAGTTCTTTTTTTTCTCTGAACAAAAATATACCAACATCACGGATCCGCTTACCTTCCCTTCGTTGGGAGAGAAGAACAGTGGCAGATGCGAATTTTGCCTTTCTTGAAGACGGTGAGGGAGAAGGGGATTCAGCAAAGAGTGAAATGATGGTTGCTTCATCCGTCAAACTTAGACTGCTGGGAGGTGGGGTTTTGTGATACGATGGCTCGTTACTACCGCGCTACGACCGGGGTGAATCTCCACCTACATACTGCCTTCTAATTTGGTGGATGGCATTTGGGCCCGCGCGCTGCATGGCCCGCATGTGGGTGAATAAAAGTATAACATCATTCAGTAGAGGGAGACGTTTCAATGACCTAGGAGGAGCCAGAAGCGGTAGAGTGTCTCCACTGTACTAGTAGTAATTGTTTTTCTGGGTAGCTGTAGAGTGTCTCCACTGTACTAGTAGTAATTGTTTCTCTGGGCCCAAGACAAAATAGCCAATCCATACTAGTAAATAGTAAAATCAATTCAAAAGGCGCTACCCACACCCAGCACACCCCCCCCCCAAAAAACCTGGGTGCTCTTCTTCCTCCTCACTCCCACCCACCTCACGTCAGCTCGCTGCACTCGTACCCCCAAATTCCTCACCTCAATCCTACAGAAAACCCCAGCTCCCCTTCTTCCTCACTCCTACAGAAAACCCCCAGCTCTCCTTCTTCTTCGCTCGCACTACAACTAGGCTCGTCATTCGTTACTCTGCTCAAATTCATGAGCGCGACGCGACGCCCTCGAGGAAAATGGAGTCGGCTGACCCCAGCGCCAAGAAGATGAGGCTCCCGCCAGCGGCGACGCCTGTTGTAGATCCCGCACCCGGCAGCGCGGGGAGAAGCGGCAACCCCGCCCCCACCGGATCCCAGGAAGCCGTAGAATTTCGGGTGGACCGCATCAGCAATCTCCCGGATGCCGTCCTTGGGGAGATCATCTCGCTTCTCCCCACCAAGGATCACTGGCGCACCCCAAGTCCTCTCAATTCGGTGGCGCCCTCTATGGCATGTCGTGCCCCTTAATCTCGACTGTCATCAGCTATCTCTCTTCAATGATTTTGAAATCCCCAGAGCCATCATCTCCTCCCACCAGGGCTCCATTCAAAGCCTCTGCATCCCGTCATGCTACCTGAGCAAGCATACCATGCCCTGCATGGTGGATGCCTGGCTGAAATCCCCTGAATTCACAGAACTACAGCTGCTTGAGTTCTGCTATTCCCCTAGAAATCACATACCACATACCGAATGCCATGAACTTGTGCCCTCAGCACCGATGTCCATCTCACAGTTTTCCTCCTCTCTCCACACCGCCACCTTTGCGATGTGCTACCTACCAGACAATATGGTACTAAACCTTCGACTCCCATTTCTCAAGAAACTTTCACTTGTGCGGGTTCGTATATCGGAGGCCTCATTGCACAGCATCATCCACTCCAGTTGCCCTGCCCTGGAGTGCTTGGTGCTTGTTTTCACAGTTGGAATCGGTTGTCTCCAAATAAAGTCGCCTAACCTTGTAAGAATTGGAATTTCTTTTGACGGAAGGCAGCTCATCATCCAAGATGCCCCTTCACTTCAAAGGTTGATCCTTGATTCTAGTTATTCACCGTTGCAAATAACCGTCCTCTCTGCGCCTAAACTGGAGACCTTGGGTGTAATACATGATCTATGTGCTCATTTCAATATGGTGTTTGGCTCCACAGTTCTTCAGGTACTTTATATTATCATCTACACTTGTAACCATAAGCTGCATTTTAAATTTCTGCATGGAATTTATATATCATCTTGGAGTACAAATTTTGTACTAATATTATGTTCTATGCTCAATGAAGAGTTTCTCCATGGATGGCCTATCAATGGTGCTGGATTCTGTCAAGATCTTATATATCCAAATGATTAGTTTTGATCTGAACAAGATTATTGGCTTGCTGCAATGCTTTCCATGTCTGGAGAAGTTGTATATAAAGGTGATAATTTCACACGCACATTGGAAGCCCGCATATAGTGTACTAGAATTAATCGTTCAGCTGTTCCTCTTTCGACACTCTTCTTTTAGACCTTAACTATTTTCAATCTTCATGTCTATTTAGGCAACAGGATGGGGTAAGAAATTTATAACCAATCAGTGGATTCGTAAGCATCGGGATTTTCTCACTTCTCATGAGATTCGATTGAAGACAATAACGCTAGAACGATATGTAGCCAACCGTGCAAACACAAGATTTGTCACATTCTTCCTGCTGAATGCGAGGTTACTATTGTCCATCAGGCTTAAGTTTATTAGCAGCATGGTTTTGATGGATGGGTATGTCGAAGAGCAAAAAAAGGAGTTTCAGGTGGGCAAAAGAGCTTCTGAACGTGTCGGGCTTCTATTTACAACATATTGTGGTCATAATCCAGTAAATTTTACGACCCAGGATGTTCATTCTATGGACCTGACCGATCCATTTGACTATGACTGCCGAAAATAGTGCTGGAGTTAGATGTTGTTGCCCTTTTCAATCTGGGTTTTTTTGTAAACCTGATGAACAATCAACCCTCGTGCTTTTGCACAGTTTGTAAGCTGGAGTTAGATGTTCCTACCCTTTTCAACTCGGCTGTGACTGTCATATTTTCTTTGAAACAAGGCAAATGGCTTGCCATTCGTTTAATTTAGAGTGAAATATTGTAACAAATCACAACCATGGGAAATAAAATCACTCACGCCGGCTGCTTGAGCTCACTGTGCATTACAGAAGCCAAGTGATTAGCCGCCACCAGCACCCACAAACTTATTTCGAACTAGCACATCAAATGGGTTGTAAATTTTCATAGGAAAGGTTGCATGACCGTGACAGATTTGGATTCTGACATTTGGGACCCACGAGGAAATAGCATATCCAAGGTGGTGTCGACTTACTAGCCAGTCAACAAACGATTCTGCCTACCAGCCGTTGGATTGACATCCAACATCTGTCGTGTATCTTCTATCTCTTGTCTTCTTCTTCCTCCAGCCGCCCAAACCAAACCACCCCGTCGTCTCTGCCTGCTCCCGCCTCCCATGGCTGGTTGCGCCTCCGCCGCCCTATCATACGTACCCTCCAACGTTGGCCAGTCCCTCCCTCTATTCCCCCACACGTCATGTTATTCTCCAGCGACGTCAGCCCCAACACGCACCCGTGCCCAAACCAATCAACCCTCGTACTCCCCTCCACCTGCGACTGGACCGACGCATCTTCAGCGGCTCCTGTTTGTTCCATCTAAGGCCTCGTCGTCGTCCTCCGCCTTGCGGCCTTGGTTCGCTCGCCGTGTGCGGTGCGCCGCCCTCTTGCGTTGTCAACATCGTCAACAACCGAGAGGAACAAGGAGATGACTGTACGTGGAGAGGATGACAGTAGGGACCTACCAGCGTCATGGCAGTATGCAAGCAAGTGCCTCTATAGTACAAGCCCAAAAATATGGTTCCTCCTAGTCCTAATGGTTGGACATCTAGGGCTCACGCCATTGTCAATGTAGTCAATAAACGAGAGAATTACACTACGAGCGGCAGACACCAGGGACCCAGCAAGTCGTGCAGTTTTTTTTAGGAACAAGCAGTTGTTATTTATACTAGTTTTAGCGACGGATCAGGGTAACAACGGGGCTGTGCGGGGGCTGTGGCCCGTCTAGCCAGGGTTTTATTTATTGTCCACATCATGAGCCCAGTTGTGTTTTTTTCTTGCTGAAAATGGCTAGCCCAGTTCTATTTTTTAAAAGAAATACCCAAACAAGACCTACTTGCTTTATCGGCCCTGCTGGGCTGCAAATCTTTCAAGACGATGAGAGTTTCATTCGGTTTGCCCAGAAATGGCCTGTACATTTTTAAAACACATCAAACCGGGAATTAGTTTTTTTTCATTACAAGATCTTAAATTCCATTGATTTTTATGCGTGGAAAATTATTTGGATTTTATATTTATATAAATTATTTTTCAAAATGTTTGAATGTGAATCGATATTTGTGGATTAAAAACAGTTGACCGCACCGAAATATGCAAAATTTCGTATACTTTTTAACCGTGGCCACAATATGGGGTGTAATGCTAACAAAAAGAAGATGGGCTCCAAAAAAATCTTAAGAATTAGCAAATGGGTTGTACATTATTAGAAATAATGGCAGATGGGTTGTATGCTGTTTTCCACAGATTTGAGGCTGACTTGTGCGCCTACTACAGGTTGACGCGTATGCTTTCATAAAAAAAAGGTTGATGCACACGCTACGCCCTGTCAACTTAGTCAACACATGAGAGCAGTGACTGTTGGATGTCCATCCAACGGTTGTCGTGCTTCTTCAATCTCTGCTCTTCATGCTCCAACCGCTCAAACAAGCGCCGGCGGGACTTCCTGCTCCCTCCTCCCGCGGCCGGCTATGCTGCCGCGCAGGCCTCACGGCCCCACCGTACTCCCATCGCTGGCCTAGCCATCCCTCTACTCACCCACACATGTTGTTATTCTCTGGCGACGGCGGACAAACCAGTAAACCCTCGTACTCCTCCGCGTGGGAAACAACTGCCGAGTACTCCCTGGCTCCGTGTCGTTCCCTTCCTAGGCCTCGCCGTCATCCACCACCCTGGTGCTCTCGGCGCGGCCTGGTTAACGTGGTCAATGAACGACATCCATTGGAAGTGGACTGTACGTGGAGAGGCTGACAGCTGGGTCCACGGCCGCACGCAAGGAAATGCCTCCTTATTACGCGCAAAATAATGATTCTTCCAGCTGACAGCTAGGACCCACGGGAAGGGCCTTTGTATTTCGCGAAAAAAATGTTCCCCCGCTGACAGGTCTGACCCACCAGCTATATATTCGCACGCAAGGAAGTGCCTCCTTATTACGCCCAAAAAAGGAATACCCCCCTACTAGCTGGGACCCACCATGTTGTTGGGCTGACTTGTGGGCCTACTAAGTTGACGGGGACGGAGGGCTTTGTCAACTTAGTCAATACTCCAGTGACCGTATGATGTCCATCCAACGGCCATAGTGCTTCTTCAACCTCTGGTCTTCTTGCTCCAGCCGCCCAAAGCAGCGCCGGTCGTGCCGCCTGCTCCTGCCTCCCATGGCCGGCTGTAGTACCGCCTGCTCCTGCCTCCTGCGGCCCAGCTCCGCGTCGTCCCCTTCCTAGGCCTCATCGTCGTCCACCGTCGTGGTGCTCTCGGCGCGACGTTGTCAATGTGGTCAACGACCGACTTCCATCGGAAGAGTACTGTACGTGGAGAGGCTGACAGCTGGGTCCATGGCCACAGCCCAGTTTTTTTGTGATTTGCTAAGTAAGTTGCTTTGTCAGGCCTATTGGGCTGTAAATCTTTCAAGACGAGGAGAGCTTTCATTCGTTGGCCGAGAAAATGGCCCATCAGTAATGAGAAATGGGTTGTACATTTCTAAAACACATCAAACCGGCAATTAGTTTCAAATATATTTTTTTCAATTCAAGATTTTAAATTACATTAATTTTTATGCGTGGAGAATTTGTTGGATTTTATATTGATATACATTTATTTTTAAAATCAGTTTGAATGTGAGTCGAAATTTCGGGATTAAAAACAGTTCGGACCGCACCAAAATATGCAAAATTTTGTATAATTTTTTAACCGTGGCCACAATATGGGCTGTAATGCTAACAAAAAGAATATGGGCTCCAAAAAAACCTTAAGAATTAGCAAATGGGTTGTAAATTATTAGAAATAATGGCAGAAGGGTTGTATGTTGTTTTCCACAGATTTGAGGCTTTCCTAAAAAAAGGTTGACGCACAAGCAGTGACGGTTGGATGTCCATCCAACGGCCATCGTGCTTCTTCAATCTCTGCTCTTCCTGCTCCAGCCGCTCAAACAAGCGCCAGCGGGACTGCCTGCTCCCTCCTCCCCGTGGCCGGTTGTGCTGCCGCGCAGGCCTCACCGCCCCACCGTAATCCCATCGCTGGCCTAGCCATCCCTCTACTCACCCACACCTGCTGTTATTCTCCGGCGATGGCAGACAAACCAGTAAACCCTCGTACAGTCATA
The DNA here is from genome assembly GCF_018294505.1 of Triticum aestivum. Classification (NCBI taxonomy): domain Eukaryota; kingdom Viridiplantae; phylum Streptophyta; class Magnoliopsida; order Poales; family Poaceae; genus Triticum; species Triticum aestivum. The sequence goes on from NC_057801.1 coordinate 565,751,502, forward strand.
CTCCCCTCCGCGTGGGAAACAACTGTCGAGTCTTCCATGCGTCCGTGTCGTCCCCTTCCTAGGCCTCGCCGTCGTCCACCGCCGTGGTGCTCTCAGCGCGGCGTGGTCAATGTGGTCAACGACCGACTTCAATCGGAAGAGTACTGTGTGTGGAGAGGCTGACAGCTCGGTCCACGGCCGCAGCAAGGAAGTGCCTCCTTATTACGCGCAAAATAATTATTCATCCACCTTACAGCAGGGACCCACCGGACAGGCCACCGTATTTCGCGAAAAAAATGTTTCCCCCTGACTGTCGGGACCCACCAGCTACACCTTCGCACGCAAGGAAGTGCGTCCGGGCAAAAAAACGATTCACCCCCCTGACTGCTGGGACCCACCAGCTACATCTTCGCATGCAAGGAAGTGCGTCCGGGCAAAAAAACGATTCACCCCCTGACTGCTGGGACCCACCAGCTACATCTTCGCAGGCAAGGAAGTGCCTGATAGTCGGGACCCACCTGGTCGAAGCGTACATAGCGTTGTCATTATGGTCGTGAACATGTACGTACATATATACTGGTGGATGTAGAGGCGCGCACGTGTCGTAATAGAGGCGCGCACGTAGCATGTACACGTACGTACAGCAGCGAGGGTGCAAGAAAGAAAATACGGCCACGTACGTACATACGGGCAGGGTCTCAAACGCCTACTCGCGCATACGTACATGGCTGGGTCGGAACGGAGAAACATCGTGTTCATGGGGAGCCAACCGGCTGGGTCGGAACGGAATGCGTGGCCGTGTTCATCGGGAGGGCTTGGACGGAACGGGCGATGGAAACGATGCCTGGTGTACCGCACAACGGAGGAAATGGCCTTGTGTTCGACCGGCCATGTTCGAAACGGGATCCTGTTGATCGGGAGGGGCCTGGCGTACTGCAAAACGGAGGAAACGGACCTCCTACGGTCGAAATGGGGGTCTTGTTGATCGGGAGGGGTGTGGCGTACCGCAAAATGGAGGAAACGGACCTCCTACGATCAAAACGGGGGTCCTGTTCATCGGGAGGGGTGTGGCGTACCGCAAAACGGAGGAAACGGACCTCCTGCGGTCAAAACGGGGGTCCTGTTCATCGGGAGGGGTGTGGCGTACCGCAAAACGGACGAAACGGACTTGTGTTGGAGCGCTACAGTCGAAACGAGGGTCCTGTTCATCGGGAGGAGTGTGGCGTAACGCAAAACGGGACTCCACGGGATACTGTTAATCTCCACCATCGACCTCCTCCAGCCTCCACGGGCTACCGTCGACCTCCTCCAGCCTCCACGGGCTCCTGTTCATCCAGCCTCCACCGCGCGCTACTCCACCGGCTACTGTTCAACCGCCCCTCCACCATCTACTGTTCATCCAGCCCTCCACCGTCTACTGTTCATCCAGCCCTCCACACCACGGGGTCTTGTTCAACCACCCCTCCACGGCCACCCCTCCATCGTCTACTGTTCATCCAGCCCTCACACCATGGGGTCTTGTTCATCCAGAGGCAACGCCACCGCTCACTGTTCATCCAACCCCCCCCCCCCCCCCGCAACGCTCACTGCTCATCCAATCGATCGGCTTCAGTTAGCAGCAGTAGCGAAGGAATCGCTCCATCAGGTTCAGTTAACAGCCATCGATCGATCGCTCGGGTTCAGTAACGAGTAGCCTGCAGTGCAATCGCTCGGGTTTAGTTAGAGCCCAACGCCTCGCTCGGGTTCAGTTAGAGCCAATGCCTCGCGCCTGTACGAGAGAAACGCGCATCGCTCGGCCCCCGACCTCCCACTGTAACCGGCAACTCCCCGAAATTTTCCTCCCCCTCGCTTCTACCACGGTTTTTTCCGTCATGGACGGCCCAAAGAATGTCATGCAGTTGCGTCTTCGGCACGCCCAGGACGAAAAGCCTATTTTTTGTCATGATTTTTTGTCATAGAAGTAGGAGCCCACCATATCTATGATGATACCGTGTTTTGTCACAATTATCGTCATAGAAGTGTCATATGTATGAAAGAAAAAAATTCGTTCGGCCCAAAATGTCACGGATGTGTCTTTTTTTGTAGTGTGAGTGGACGTGAGGGCGGAAGAAAGACATTACTACTCCACTGCGCGCATGCGAGTAGTTAAATCATGGGTTGCTAGTAGTACTTCCATTGGTCTCCTTCGTATTGTGTGCCAATTTTTACAGTAACATAATATTTACGCATTTGAGCAGTGTAGTTTACTTGAAATTTATGTTCCACTAAACTCATCGGGTGCCGTTTCGGGCCTCGAAACCAAAACCATCAATTAATCTTTACCTTGTTCCCATCCCATTCGAAAGCCTGCTCACACCTACTAGTACGTACCAAACCTAAATGTGTTCCCACTATGCAGGTATTAGTACTAGTGCTAGTACTTAGGTTATAAAAAGGGGAACTACCTAACAAAAAATTACTCTACCTTTCCTCCTCATAAGTGCTTCTTCTTTGTCCGTCCTTGCCATGTCCGGTGAGCAGAGCTCTAGGTCAAGAACTACTCGTAACAAGGGAGCGGCAACCAAGGCTGCAAAAAAAGAGGGCTCGCCGCCACGCAGAGACATCGAAAGATCTCTCATGGGCAGGCGATGGCTCCCGGGAGTGCCCTAGCCGCGGAGGCGAACATGCCGAGACGGCAGCGCTGGAGACGTTATCCCTCGACGGCATGCCCAATCAGCTCAATAAGCACCTCAATAAGCAGAAGGAGTTCATCCAAGGCTTGGTGGAGCTGCTGAAGGAGAGCCTCGACGACATGCCCGCTGAGCTCAATAAGCAGGGGGAGTTGACCGCTGGCTTGGTGATGCTGCTGAAGAAGAGCATTGCCTCGGAGAAGAAGGCGACCGGTGAAATCCTGTGACTTCGGGAGGACAAGGTGAAGCTTTGCCACGAGAACGACCTGTTGAAGGAGAAGAACGCCGTCTGGAAGAAGCTGCATGAGAATAGTAGTTCCTTGATGAAGATGTTGCAGGCCCTCGTCATGGAACAAAAGGAGGAGTTGGCGAAGCTCCGCATCAAGCACCCGGTTGCTGTCAAGGTACGTAATGCGGCTGTGGAACAGATGATGAAGGCTCGCGTCGAGAAATCCCGTGTCATGGACAGAATGAGGAAGATGGCGGAGGAGACACGCAAGGAGATGGAGGTCATGGAGGCGATGAAGAAACAGTTACGACTCCGCGGCGAATTAGATCATTTGGGGTGATAATCTTCCTTCTTCTTTTGCTCCTGTGTTTCATCTTTTGCTTCGGGTGTTTCGCCGCACGTGTCAAGTTCTCTACGAGGCATGAATAGAACAATGCTTTTTTAGGGAATGAATAGAACAATGCTAACAATGAGATGACTAGCAAATTAGATCATTTTTTATCGCCATATGGCACTGGGCTGTCATGTTTTGTGCTCCTCCGTCGTAGTACTACTCCAGTGGAGAACTTGAGTATACCGCACGGTTCTTTGCTCCTCCTCAGGTCGTCGGTGCATTTATACGAGCAGTCAAATCACAAGGCCGCGCCTTCCAGCAGTAATGAGCCGTCAAATCACAAAGGCCCTCGCCTCTCATGAAACCGACCAAGCTAGACTGCCCTGCCCTCTAGCCTTTTAAAAAATGTATACTTTTGTACAGTAGTAGTATCGATGGATTGCGCCATGGAGCAAAACTTGAAATTAAAAAAAGGTGGTACATATAGAGAGCACTTGTCGCCAAATTATGCATATAGTACTATTAAAAAGGCTAGTCACAATAATGGTGTCCAGCACAACCCACCCCTCAAATAAAACTAAGCATCCTGGAATTCTTTGACAAAACTAAGCACCCTGAAATTCTTTGACAACTAAACTGCTGGCTATATGATGTTGGCCATATATATTGTACGTATATAATGTGAAGAAACGAGTGGTAGTACTATACCAACTAAAAGATGACATGTAAGAAATACTAGTATGTACGTACTGAAGAGTTAAAGTAACGAGAAGAAACATAACATAGTTCTGTTGGGGGCTCAGCACAACACACCCCTCAAATTAAATTAAGCACACCTGGAATTAAACTTTGCAACTATTCCGGTAGACATTGCATTAGAACCACCATGAGCAACGACACTGCCACCTTACTCGGAGTCCTTGTCCACGTCCTCGACTTCGTCCTTGTCCCTCTTCCTCTTGGCCGATACTTCTTTGCTTGAACCGCACACCTGGCTCTTGCTCTTCATCCAACCCTTGTAGATATTGAAACAAAGGTAGCCATCCATTGCAGCATAGTGGATGTGGTCTATATCTAGTACATTTCGCTGCCATGCATAACGATGAAATGTGTATGGAGGTTTCTCCAGTTTACCGTACGAAGGATGAACCATGGCTCCTGCCAGGGTCAGCATTGAAGGCTGGCGAGAGGACACCAGCCGATTCTTCTGGAGGTCGAAGGGGTTGCCTACAACGAGGCCTATCCGACCCAGGACTTCTTTGTCGTTCCTAAAGTCTACAGTAACGAATTTGACTAGGTTTCTCTCGAGGAAGTTCTTAAAATCTAGGCATTCAACGTCGGCATGGCATATGTGGTAGACCACGCATAATTCATGCATGCAAACCTGGATCACGGCGAGCTTCTTCCTCTCTTCATCCTTTAGATCCTTCTCTCGTCCCAGGACTGTGGTGTACTCAACATCTAGCCCAGTGACCCACTCATCATCTGAGTTTTCGAACATGCGTCTGAAGCGAGAAAGGCATCCTTTCACCGTCGCGGAAGAACGGGTGTAGATGACATCAAAATCATCGCCGGTGATGGTTCTAACCTTGTACTCACCGCCGATCATGGAGATTTGGGATGCCATGGATTTGGGAGGAGGGTTAGGATTAGTGGAACTGCCGTAATGTGAAAGGATGGGACGACTAGGAGCGAACCGCCGTAGTATTAAAGGACGTGCGGGGACGAGTAGGAGCGAACTGCCAGCGTGCGAACGGCAGGGTAGTGGTCTTCCATTCCCGTGATACGGGCTTCCGAGAGCCCTTGGATCTGAGATCGAACGGTTGCATGGCGTGATTCTAGACCTATGGGTGAATATCCTATCCTGGAGGGTTATTCTGCAAATTTTCAGCAACTTAGCATGCAACCGTTTGCTCTCAGATCCAAGGGCTGCCAACAGCCCGTATCATGGTCATGCCTACCACGACCGTCACGTTGCTCGTGCGATCGCGCCCTTGGAGATTTAACATGGTGCATTAGGCTATCTGATGTTGGCATGTCATACATAGTCATCACTTAGTCACTCATACTACAACAAGGTTAGCTGTAAGGTTGGCTATAAGTGTATTTATTTTTTTACTTCTCTCTATCTCTTTCTTCGTACTCCCTCTGTCCCATAATATAAGAACGTTTTTGACACTAGTGTAGTGTCAAAAACATTCTTATATTATGGGATGGAGGGAGTACGAAGAAAGAGATAGAGAGAAGTAAAAAAAATACACTTATAGCCAACCTAAACGTTCTTATATTATGGGACACAAGGAGTACTAGTATTTATTGCATTTGCCAAGGAGTGACCTCTTCCAATGAAATGGTGTGCTTATTAGTTTTTTGTTGCTAAGTTTGCTTCATTTAATTAGCTATAGACTCAAAATTGTCTTTTCACCTAGGTACACGCGCTTAGCACCGTTTCTTCCTTGGGTCACCAAACTAGTCTCTCTCTTCTTGATTAACTTGCCACATCAGACTTTATGCCTATGTGGCAAGCTTAGCACCTGTGGGAGCAAGTAAGGCTGCTTGTAATGGGAGTATTATAGGTAGTGTCATGCATGCTAACTATGCAATCTTGATGAGGTGACGTCGAATTAAATGAAGAAAAGAGAGAGTTGAGTATCATAATATGATATTATATCATATTAAATGATGTGCTACTATGTGTCATGCATGAAAATAAATAAACTATCCTATGATACCAACACATGATACTATGCATTACGGATGTAGTATCATACAAAAGTATCATATGCATGATACTAGTATATGATACTCTCCATTATGATCAACCTAAGTACAATAGTGCGCTTTACATGGCATTTTTGCATATGTGGAGAAAAGAGAGGCAAGGAAAAAGTGGAGAAGTGGGCTCTCATGCAAGAGCCAGCCTCTACTACATGTGGAGCATTGGGAGAGGGACCTGTATGGAGGTGGTCAGGAATCGGGAGACTCACGCCGGTCGTAGCGCCGCAGTTAATATGATAATGGCAAGTCAAATCACGTGGCCCCACCTGTCCAGCAGTAACTTGCTGTCAAATCACACAGCCCTACGTTTGCAGCAGCCTACTCCCTCATCTTCTCGCGTCTCTGTCGAACCGACTAGGCGGAACTGCCCCGCCTACCGTGCAGGAAAAGCCCTGCCCTCGACTTTTAAATAGTACAGTATACTAATTTTGTATCCATGGATTGCGCCATGGAGCAAAGCCTCTAGAAAACGGCGGTACACATGTATGGAGTATACAGCACGCCCGTCGCGTTCGCGTCGCACCCCAGACGGTCGGTCGGTCTAGCACGCTGCTCTCCGAATGGAACGCGCGTCATATTGCGTTTGCACACACATGTGGGACCGAAATTGAGAATCGACCATAGGCACACTCCCCGGCCCCGCAAGTCGGGTGACTTAATAGAAGAGGGAGACGAGCGATAGTACTAGAGAAGTGTTGTACTACGTTGGTGCCTGGACGATCCCTGCAAGACACGGAAGATCAGTTCGTCCATGCATGTGACCAGACTCCTATCGACGAACCCCTTTTCTACGAGTTTATCTTTAATTTGAGCTTTGTTCCTCATCTAGTTTGTCCGTCGGGATTCATGTTGTCTCCTTTGGGCAGTGAGGTTATGATTTCTTGTCATGTGGCATTTTTTCGTGTTATATGTTATAATCTGGCACTTGAGATCAAAATGACGACAACTGCGCCTCCGGGCCACATGCATGAAGACTTATCGACAGTCATTGACGAGGTCAAGCCGGCTCCGGTATACAAAAGAAAACTAGTACTACTCCACTATATAGGCAGGAGCCTCCGCGCTTGCTTGCTAGTGTTGCTCTCTTCACACTGTCTCGTCCTCACTCTCTCTCTCTCTGCTCACCTCTGGTCACAGATCCAACCGGATCCTCTCCACCGGGGAAGGTGAGAAGGTGCAACGTTCACGCGGTCGCCCTCGGCGACGGCTCTTACCCACTGCTGGCGCTCCCGATCAGCCTACCTTGCCGTTCTCTCCCAAGCACCGCTGGCGAGGGAGGGCCTCCGACCCCTTCTTCCTCGCTGTCGTAGTGTGGGTAGATCCGGCCTCCCGCCGCCCACCTAGCGACATCTCGGCGACCATCGGGTATAACTTCCTTCGAAACCGGCCTTGCTCTACTTCCCGAGCTCCTGATGTCGCTGCATTTGTATCTTTTACTATTTCTCAGGCCCCCTCGTAGATAGGATCGATCGGCTGTTCGAAAACCACCTATTTTTTTATGTTTAAGAGGTAAAACTAGTTCATGCACTCGAATCTAGTACTACTTGGTTCATACAAGGAAGAAAGGGGGTGGGGGTGGGGGAGGATTTGTTACCTGAATCTAGGACTTGGACGAAAGAGGAAATAATGGGGGCAAAAAGTAGAAGAGACTAGCTATCCAACTGGTCTCTAGGTCTAATAGGGAAATAAAGGGAAACGTGGTACAAACTCAATATAAACCCGATCTATTGGTTGAAAAAGGAAAGAAAGTGGGTGATGGGGGACAAGTCAATAGAGTAAGTCCAGGACTAGATTTGCTAGCCTCACACAGTATAAGGTGACTATACCGAACAAAAATGGGACCAACCCATATATCTTGTTCTGATGTTTGTTGCCCTGAGCCACTCTTATGTAATGCCACTGGTAAAATGTAGCAGTCGCACGTAAGGACACATTAAACCAATGTTGTTTTCAATGTAATGCCTCCAGTAATATGAATCAATGGCACTTTTTTACATGTCCTGCTAAATTTCCCATTAAGATAAGTTGGTTCTTTTTGTTAGAAATGCAACTGTCCTGGTCCACCTACTCTCCCGTACCCAAAGTAATGTCGTATTTAATGGTTGTCATAGTTAATCCTAATGCCCACACTAATATCTAGCAATGCCACTGCTTTAGAAATTGCTACTGTCCTTGTAGGATTGCCATTCAGATAAGGAACATGCTTCTTTTCATTTGATGCATGTTTCATCACTTGTTAGTCACCCTCCTTTCCACCTTTTTTGTGCAAACAGAGATATACATTTCATGCTCGATCTTAGTTGAACTGCACAAATGATTTCCAAATTATAGTTGAGCATTCCAAGAGCTTCACAACCAACCTTGGTGTTGCTCAATTTTATTGCAACTAATGAAGAAGAAGCTTGATGGCCCACAAGTATAGGGGATCTATCGTAGTCCTTTCGATAAGTAAGAGTGTCGGACCCAACGAGGAGCAGAAGGAAATGATAAGCGGTTTTCAGCATTCTCTGCAAGTACTGAAATAAGTGGTAACAGATAGTTTTGTGATAAGATAAATCGTAACGAGCAACAAGTAACAAAAGTAAATAAAGTGCAGCAAGGTGGCCCAATCCTTTTTATAGCAAAGGACAAGCCTGGACAAACTCTTATAATAGGAAAAGCGCTCCCGAGGACACATGGGAATATCATCAAGCTAGTTTTCATCACGCTCATATGATTCGCGTTCGGTACTTTGATAATTTGATATGTGGGTGGACCGGTTCTTGGGTGCTGTTCTTGCTTGAACAAGCATCCCACTTATGATTAACCTCTATTGCAAGCATCCACAACTACAACAAAAGTATTAAGGTAAACCTAACCATAGCATGAAACATATGGATCCAAATCAGCCCCTTACGAAGCAACGCATAAACTAGGGTTTAAGCTTCTGTCACTCTAGCAACCCATCATCTACTTATTACTTCCCAATGCCTTCCTCTAGGCCCAAATAATGGTGAAGTGTTATGTAGTTGACGTTCACATAACACCACTAGAGGCTAGACAACATACATCTTATCAAAATATCGAACGAATACCAAATTCACATGACTACTAATAGCAAGACTTCTCCCTTGTCCTCAGGAACAAACGTAACTACTCACAAAGCATATTCATGTTCATAATCAGAGGGGTAATAATATGCATAAAGGATCTGAACATATGATCTTCCACCAAATAAACCAACTAGCATCAACTACAAGGAGTAATCAACACTACTAGCAACCTACTAGCACCAATCCCGGACTTGGAGACAAGAATTGGATACAAGAGATTGGTTTGGAGATGAGATGGTGCTGGTGAAGATGTTGATGGAGATTGCCCTCTCCCGATGAGAGGATCGTTGGTGATGACATTGGTGATGATTTTCCCCTCCCGGAGGGAAGTGTCCCCGGCAGAACAACTCTACTGGAGCCCTAGATTGGTTTCGCCAAGGTTCCGCCTCGTGGCGGCGGAGTCTCGTCCCGAAAGGTTGCTTGATGTTTTTTCTCATCAAAAGACTTCATATAGGAGAAGATGGGCGTCGTAGAGCCACCAGGGGGCCCATGAGGTAGGGGTGCGCCCAAGGAGGGGGGCGCGCCCCCCACCCTCGTGAGTAGGGTGTGGGCCCCCTGGCCTTCATCTTTGGCGATGATTTTTCTTTATTTATTTTAAGATATTCCGTGGAGTTTCAGGACTTTTGGAGTTGCGCAGAATAGGTCTCCAATATTTGCTCCTTTTCCAGCCCAGAATTCCAGCTGCCGGCATTCTCCCTCTTCATGTAAACCTTGTAAAATAAGAGAGAATAGCCATAAGTATTGTGACATAACGTGAAATAACAGCCCATAATGCAATAAATATTGATATAAAAGCATGATGCAAAATGGACGTATCAACTCCCCCAAGCTTAGACCTCGCTTGTCCTCAAGCGAAAAGCCGATAACAATAAATATGTCCTCATGTTTAGAGGTAGAGGCGTCGATAAAAATAAAATACGGACATGAAGGCATCATGATTATTTTCATAACAGCAACATATATAGATTTTGTCATATGATTACTTATGTTCAAGTGATGATTTTTCACAATGCAAAAGTATGAATCATAAACCTTATTGAGCACCAACAAATTATAATCTCGGTCATTGAAGCAATTGCAATTTATCATAACATCGGAAAGAGTCTATGTCAGAGCTTAAAAGCAAGTCCACATACTCAACTATCACTTAGTCCTTCATAATTGCTAACACTCACGCAATACTTATGGTTACGGAGTTTTAATCGGACACAGAGAAAGATAGGGGCTTATAGTTTTGCCCCACAACCTTTTACCTCAAGGGTAATGTCAACAACAATAATTCATGCTCCCCTACATCCAATTAGATATATATATATCATGTTCTTTCCAACATGCTGAGCTTGCCAAAGGATAAAATGAAAAAGGAAAGGTGAAGATCACCGTGACTCTTGCATAAAGTAGAGAATAGTAATAAAACATAGGCCCTTCGCAGAGGGAAGCAGAGGTTGTCATGCGCGTTTAGGGTTGATGCACAAAATCTTAATGCAAAAGAACGTCACTTTATATTGCCCCTTGCATGTGGACCTTTATTATGCAGTCCGTCGCTTTTATTACTTCCACAACAAGTTCGTACAAAGCTTATTTTCTCTGCACTAATAAGTCATGCATATTTAGAGAGCAATTTTTATTGCTTGCACCGATGACAACTTACTTGAAGGATCTTACTCAATCCATAGGTAGATATGGTGGACTCTCATGGCAAAACTGGTTTAAGGGTATTTGGAAGCACAAGTAGTATTTCTACTTGGTGCTGAGAATTTGGCTAGCATGAGGGGGAAAGGCAAGCTCAACACGTTAGAGGATCCATGACAACATACTTTATCTCAGATGTAAGAAAACATAACTCATTATGTTGTCTTCCTTGTCCAACCTCAACTCTTTAGCATGTCATATTTTAATGAGTGCTCCCAATCATAAGAGATGCCAATGATAATGTATCTATATGTGAAACCTCTCTTTCCTTATTACTTCCTATTAATTGCAATGATGACCAAAGCTATATTTGCCAACTCCCAACAACGTTTAATCATCATACTCTTTTCTATGTGAAGTCATTACTCTCAATAAGATCAACATGAACTATTTGTTTCTTTTTATTCTTTTTCTTCTTTCTATTCACCCAAGATCATGGCAAAATAATCAAGCCCTTGACTCAACACTAATCTTTATTATATAGATAGCTCACGGACTCGATTACATAGAGGGATCGTAAAGCGAAACTCAAAACTAGATCATGTCAAGACTTTATTCTACTAAATCAAGATACTACTAAAAGAATCGAACTAAGAAAAACGGTAAAGATAGGTACCAGGGCACCTCCCCCAAGCTTGGCAGTTGCCAAGGGGAGTGCCCATACCCATGTGATTAAGTCTCCTTCTTTGTTGTTGGTGGTGGAGGTGTTGTCGATGATGCAGGCTTGTCGTCCACCTTCCATGGCATAGGCTCACCATCATAGAAGGATGATCGAGTCTCCGAAATCCTCAAATCTGCAGCCAAACTCATCCTTTTGAATCTATATTCATACTCATAGTTTTGATTTTGCAGATCATAAATTTGGGCTTGGAGGTGCTCGATCTTCTCATGTAGCTTGAAGATGGCCTCCTCGGTGTTCTTGGCATCCAACTCGTAGTTGTTGGTGAACTCCGCGAGCATCTTGTGGCTAGCGTTGATTCCACGCTCCACCATCCCCTGGCATTTGAAAACTTGTTGCTCCATAGCTTCGAGCCTCGACTCCATACTTCCGGTTCCCTTTGGTCCCTCAACATCGCGGATGTGCAGCAACCCATCACGCATCTCAATGGTTTGAGGGTGTCGCAGCACCTCCGCGAGGTAAGGGTCGATCACCTTCTCGAAGAACTTGTCCTTGGAAGCACTTGGGGTCATCATGATGATCTAGACCTGTCAGAAAAACAGCTCGAAACAAGAACAGGGGAGATTTTCGTGATACGAGAGTCAAAACCTTCGGGGGGATATATAATGAATTTTTACCGACCAAAATACGTATCGTGCAAGAAAATAGAGTCCGGAGGGCACTCGAGGTGCTCACGAGGTAGGGCGCGCCCTCCACCCTCGTGGAGGCCTCGTGTCCTTCCCGAACTGCCACTTATTTTTCTATTTTTCTAGATATTCCAAAATGGAGAAATATTGCCTTAAAAATTGTTTTGGAGTCGATTTACTTACCGTACCACATACCTATTCCTTTTCGGAGTCTGAAACGGTCTGGAAGGTGTCCCTTATGTATTCCTCCGGGGTTACGGTTTCAATAATATTGGTTTCAACATTTATGGGATTACCTAAGATATAATGTTTGATTCTTTGACCGTTTACCACCTTCGGATTTGTGCCTTCAAAGTTGTTGATTTTTATGGCACCGGAACGATAGACCTCCTCGATAACGTAGGGACCTTCCCATTTGGAGAGAAGTTTTCCTGCAAAAAATCTTAAACGAGAGTTGTATAGCAATACATAATCACCTACATTAAACTCACGCTTTTGTATCCTTTTGTCATGCCATCTTTTAACTTTTTCTTTAAACAACTTGGCATTTTCATAAGCTTGGGTTCTCCATTCATCAAGTGAGCTAATATCAAATAACCTCTTCTCACCGGCAAGTTTGAAATCATAGTTGAGCTCTTTAATAGCCCAATATGCCTTATGTTCTAGTTCGAGAGGTAAGTGACATGCTTTTCCATAGACCATTTTATACGGAGACATACCCATAGGATTTTTATATGCAGTTCTATAGGCCCATAATGCATCATCAAGTTTCTTGGACCAATTCTTTCTAGACCTATTAACAGTCTTTTGCAAAATTAATTTGAGCTCTCTATTGCTCAATTCTACTTGACCACTAGACTGTGGGTGATATGGAGATGCAATTCTATGATTAACGTCATATTTAGCAAGCATTTTACGGAAAGCACCATGAATAAAGTGTGAACCACCATCAGTCATTAAATATCTAGGGACTCCGAACCTCGGAAAAATAACTTCCTTAAGCATTTTAATAGAAGTGTTATGATCAGCACTACTAGTTGGAATAGCTTCTACCCACTTAGTAACGTAATCAACAGCAACTAAAATATGTGTATATCCATTAGAGGCAGGAAAAGGTCCCATATAATCAAAGCCCCAAACATCAAATGGTTCAATAACAAGTGAATAATTCATAGGCATTTCTTGACGTCTACTAATATTACCAATTCTTTGACATTCATCGCAAGACAAAACAAACTTACGGGCATCCTTGAAGAGAGTAGGCCAATAAAAACCGGATTGCAATACCTTATGTGCAGTTCTATCTCCAGCGTGGTGTCCTCCATAAGCTTCGGAGTGACACTTGCGTAGGATCTGTTCCTGTTCATGCTCAGGTACACAACGTCTAATAACACCATCTACTCCTTCTTTATAAAGATGTGGGTCATCCCAAAAGTAATGTCGCAAATCATAGAAAAACTTTTTCTTTTGTTGGTATGTGAAGCTAGGTGGTATAAATTTAGCGACAATATAATTAGCATAATCAGCATACCATGGAGTGCTACGAGAAGTGCTTATGACATTTAATTGCTCATCAGGGAAGCTATCATCAATAGGTAGTGGGTCATCAAGAACATTCTCTAACCTAGATAAGTTATCTGCAACGGGGTTCTCAGCTCCTTTTCTATCAACAATATGCAAATCAAATTCTTGCAGCAAGAGAACCCATCTAATAAGTCTAGGTTTTGCATCTTTCTTTTCCATAAGATATTTAATAGCAGCATGATCAGTGTGAATAGTTACTTTAGAGTCTACAATATAGGGTCTGAATTTATCACAAGCAAATACAACTGCTAAAAGTTCCTTTTCGGTAGTAGCATAATTTCTTTGAGCATTGTCTAGAGTCTTACTAGCATAATGGATAACATTTAATTTCTTATCAACTCTTTGCCCTAGAACAGCACCTACAGCATAATCACTAGCATCACACATAATTTCAAAGGGTAAATTCCAATCAGGTGGCTGAACAACAGGTGCAGAGACTAATGCTTTCTTAAGTATTTCAAATGCTTCTACACAATCATCATCAAAGACAAATGGTACATCTTTTTGTAATAAATTAGTCAGAGGCCGAGAAATTTTTGAGAAGTCCTTAATGAACCTCCTATAAAATCCAGCGTGACCAAGGAAACTTCTTATACCTTTGATGTCCTTGGGACATGGCATCTTTTCAATAGCATCAACTTTGGCTTTATCAACTTCAATACCTCTTTCAGAAACTTTGTGCCCCAAGACAATACCTTCATTAACCATAAAGTGGCACTTTTCCCAATTCAAGACAAGATTAGTTTCTTCACATCTCTGCAAAACTCGATCAAGATTGCTCAAGCAATCATCAAAAGAGGAACCATAGACGGAAAAATCATCCATGAAAACCTCACAAATTTTTTCACAAAAGTCAGAGAATATAGCCATCATGCATCTTTGAAAGGTAGCAGGTGCATTACATAAACCAAAAGGCATACGTCTATAAGCAAAAGTACCAAAAGGGCATGTAAAAGTAGTCTTTGATTGATCTTTAGCTGACACAGGTATTTGAGAGAAACCAGAATAACCATCTAGAAAGCAATAATGTGTATGTTTGCATAATCTTTCTAGCATTTGATCAATAAAAGGTAAGGGGTAATGATCTTTCTTAGTAGCTTTATTTAATTTGCGGAAATCAATTACCATCCTATAGCCTGTGATAATTCTTTGCGGGATCAATTCATCTTTATCATTAGGGACAACAGTAATACCTCCCTTCTTAGGGACACAATGGACAGGACTTACCCACTGACTATCAGCAACGGGATAAATTATACCTGCCTCCAGAAGCTTGAGTATTTCTTTTCTTACCACTTCTTTCATTTTAGGATTCAGACGTCGTTGAGGATCACGAACTGGTTTGGCATCCGCTTCCAAATTTATTTTATGTTGACATAGCGTGGGACTAATGCCCTTAAGATCATCAAGAGTATATCCAATAGCGGCACGGTGCTTCTTCAGAGTTTTCAATAATCTTTCTTCTTCATGCTCTGAAAGGTTAGCACTAATAATAACAGGATATATTTTCTTTTCATCAAGATAAGCATATTTAAGATTATCAGGCAACGGTTTAAGCTCAAACACGGGATCACCCTTGGGTGGAGGAGGATCCCCTAGGATTTCAACAGGCAAATTGTGTTGCAGAATAGGTTCCTGTTTAAAGAATACTTCATCTATTTCCCTTCTTTCATTCATGAACATATCATTTTCATGGTCTAGCAAATATTGTTCTAAAGGATCACTAGGAGGTACAGCAATAGAAGCAAGACCAATAATTTCATCCTTACTAGGCGATTCTTCCTCATGATGTTGTTTACTAAATTTAGAGAAATTAAAATCATGAACCATATCATCCAAGCCAATAGTAACAACATTCTTTTCGCAGTCTATCTTAGCATTAACAGTACTCAAGAAGGGTCTACCAAATATAATGGGACAAAAGCTATCTCTTGGAGAACCAAGAACAAGAAAATCAGCGGGATATTTGGTTTTTCCACACAAGACTTCAACATCTCTAACAATTCCCATTGTAGATATAGTATCTCTATTGGCAAGTTTAATTGTAACATCAATATCTTCTAACTCAGCAGGTGCAATATCATGCATAATTTCTTTGTATAAGTTAATGGGTATTACACTAGCACTAGCACCCATATCACATAAGCCATGATAACAATGATCTCCTATTTTAACAGAAATAACAGGCACGCCTACCACAGGTCTATGTTTATCTCTAGCACAAGGTTTAGCAATTCTAGCAGTTTCACCACAGAATTGAATAACATGCCCATCAATATTATCAGATAAGAGATCTTTAACAATAGCAATATTAGGTTCTACTTTAACTTGCTCAGGAGGTGTATAAGTTCTAATATTGCTTTTACGAACACAGTTGAAGCTTTAGCATGATCCTTCATTCTAACAGGGAAAGGTGGTTTCTCAACATAAGAAGTAGGAACAATAGGATCATTATAAGTGACAGTCTTTTCTTCAACTTTAATAGGTGCAGCTACTTTTACTTCTATGGGAGGATGATATTTAAACCACTTCTCCTTGGGGAGATCAACATAGGTAGCAAAAGATTCACAGAGAGAAGCTACTATCTCAGAGTCAAGTCCATATTTAGTGCTAAACTTACGGAAAATATCGGTATCCATAAAAGATTTAACACAATCAAACTTAGGTGTCATACCTGACTCCTTACCTTCGTCGAGGTCCCAATCTTCAGAGTTGCGTTTAATTCTATCCAATAAATTCCATCTGAATTCAATAGTCTTCATCATAAAAGAGCCAGCACAAGAAGTATCGAGCATGGTGCGATTGTTATCAGAAAGCCGAGCATAAAAACTTTGAACAATTATTTCTCTTGAGAGCTCATGATTGGGGCATGAATATAACATTGATTTAAGCCTCCCCCAAGCTTGAGCGATGCTTTCTCCTTCGCGAGGCCAAAAATTATATATATAATTGCGATCACGGTGAACAAGATGCATAGGGTAATACTTTTGATGAAATTCCAGTTTCAATCTTTTATAGTTCCATGATCTCGTATCATCACATAGCCTATACCATGTCAATGCGTCTCCCTTCAAAGATAAAGGGAAGGCTTCTTCTTAACAACATCATCGGGTATACCTGCAAGCTTAAATAGTCCACAAACTTCATCCACATAGAGTAGATGTTCATCAGGATGTTTTGTTCCATCTCCTGTAAAAGTGTTAGCTAGCAGTTTTTCCATCATACCCGAAGGAATTTCAAAAGGAGTTTCATTTTCAATAGGTTAAGTAGGTTGAGGAGCAACTCTTTGCTCTACTGGACGGGGTGAAGATACCCCAAACAAGCCCCTCAGAGAATTACTTTCCATAGTAACAAGTGACAGAAAATTTCAGCACACTATATAAATTTTTCCTTACCAAATTCCACCTACCAAAGGCGCTACACTCCCCGGCAACGGCGCCAGAAAAGAGTCTTGATGACCCACAAGTATAGGGGATCTATCGTAGTCCTTTCGATAAGTAAGAGTGTCGAACCCAACGAGGAGTAGAAGGAACTGATAAGCGGTTTTCAGCAAGGTATTCTCTGCAAGTACTGAAATAAGTGGTAACAGATAGTTTTGTGATAAGATAAATCGTAACGAGCAACAAGTAACAAAAGTAAATAAAGTGCAGCAAGGTGGCCCAATCCTTTTTATAGCAAAGGACAAGCCTAGACAAACTCTTATAATAGGAAAAGCGCTCCCGAGGACACATGGGAATATCGTCAAGCTAGTTTTCATCACGCTCATATGATTCGCGTTCGGTACTTTGATAATTTGATATGTGGGTGGACCGGTGCTTGGGTGCTGTTCTTACTTGAACAAGCATCCCACTTATGATTAACCTCTATTGCAAGCATCCGCAACTACAACAAAAGTATTAAGGTAAACCTAACCATAGCATGAAACATATGGATCCAAATCAGCCCCTTACGAAGCAACGCATAAACTAGGGTTTAAGCTTCTGTCACTCTAGCAACCCATCATCTACTTATTACTTCCCAATGCCTTCCTCTAGGCCCAAATAATGGTGAAGTGTTATGTAGTCGACGTTCACATAACACCACTAGAGGCTAGACAACATACATCTTATCAAAATATCGAACAAATACCAAATTCACATGACTACTGATAGCAAGACTTCTCCCTTGTCCTCAGGAACAAACGTAACTACTCACAAAGCATATTCATGTTCATAATCAGAGGGGTAATAATATGCATAAAGGATCTAAACATATGATCTTCCACCAAATAAACCAACTAGCATCAACTACAAGGAGTAATCAACACTACTAGCAACCTACTAGCACCAATCCCGAACTTGGAGACAAGAATTGGATACAAGAGATGAACTACGGTTTGGAGATGAGATGGTGCTGGTGAAGATGTTGATGGAGATTGCCCTCTCCTGGTGAGAGGATCATTGGTGATGACATTGGTGATGATTTCCCCCTCCCGGAGGGAAGTGTCCCCGGCAGAACAGCTCTACCGGAGCCCTAGTTTGGTTCCGCCAAGGTTCCGCCTCGTGGCGGTGGAGTCTCGTCCCGAAAGTTTGCTTCCTGTTTTTTCTCATCGAAAGACTTCATATAGGAGAAGATGGGCGTCAGAGAGCCACTAGGGGGCCCACGAGGTAGGGGAGTGTGCCCCAGGGGGGCGCGCCCCCCACCCTCGTGAGCAGGGTGTGGGCCCCCTGGCCTTCATCTTTGGCGATGATTTTTCTTTATTTATTTTAAGATATTTCGTGTAGTGTCAGGACTTTTGGAGTTGCGCAGAATAGGTCTCCAATATTTGCTCCTTTTCCAGCCCAGAGTTCCAGCTGCCGGCATTCTCCCTCTTCATGTAAACCTTGTAAAATAAGAGAGAATAGCCATAAGTATTATGACATAACGTGAAATAACATCCCATAATGCAATAAATATTGATATAAAAGCATGATGCAAAATGGACGTATCAAAGCTTTGTAGGTTTCGTTTTCTGATGGAAATGGAGCCGGGGCTGGAGCCCTTTTCTTAAAAAAATTGAAGAAGAAGCTGCTAGCTCACGGGACATTGCTTCATTTTAGGTGAACTCCACCGAAAGATCCCATGAATTGAATCATCCATGTTGGTGACTGAAAGAGCCAGCTTCAGCATCCCAGTCTAAGCACCCCCGGCCTACATCCTTGCGACGCATGATACACCTCATTTGCCACCTGCTCGACCCTAGTGCCACTGATAAAATGAAGTAATAATACAGTTAAAATAGAGCGAGTGTCCTCTCTATCATTTCATTTCCAATGTAGATAAATAAAGTGCTTCTCTTTTTTAATGTATGTTTCATCAACTAGTCCCATTTTTAATGTTTAAGCGTTTCTGCAAAATGTGTTGGAAATATGCCCTAGAGGCAATAATAAAAGGATTATTATTATATTTCCTTGTTCATGATAATTGTCTTTTATTCATGCTATAATTGTATTATCCGAAAATCGTAATACAAGTGTGAATACTTAGACCAAATATGTCCCTAGTAAGCCTCTAGTTGACTAGCTCATTGGTCAACAGATAGTCGTGGTTTCCTGACTATGGACATTAGATGTCGTTGACAACGGGATCACATCATTAGGAGAATGATGTGATGGACAAGACCCAATCCTAAGCATAACACAAGATCGTGTAGTTCGTTTTTGCTAGAGCTTTTCCAATGTCAAGTATCTCTTCCTTAGACCATGAGATCGTGTAACTCCCGGATACCGTAGGAGTGCTTTGGGTGTACCAAACGTCACAACATAACCGGGTGACTATAAAGGTGCACTACAGGTATCTCCGAAAGTGTCTGTTGGGTTGACACGGATCGAGACTGGGATTTGTCACTCCGGATAACGGAGAGGTATCACTGGGCCCACTCGGTAGTGCATCATCATAATGAGCTCAAAGTGACCAAGTGTCTAGTCACGGGATCATGCATTACGGTACGAGTAAAGTGACTTGCCGGTAACGAGACTGAACGAGGTATTGGGATACCGACGATCAAGTCTCGGGCAAGTAACATACCGTCTGACAAAGGGAATAGTATACGGGGTTGATTGAATCCTCGACATCGTGGTTCATCCGATGAGATCATCGAGGAGTATGTGGGAGCCAACATGGGTATCCAGATCCCGCTGTTGGTTATTGACCGGAGAGTCGTCTCGGTCATGTCTACATGTCTCCCGAACTCGTAGGGTCTACACACTTAAGGTTCGGTGACGCTAGGGTTGTATGAATATGAATATGCAGCAAACCGAATGTTGTTTGGAGTCTCGGATGAGATCTCGGACGTCACGAGGAGTTCCGGAATGGTCCGGAGGTAAATAATTATATATATGAAGTGCTGTTTCGGGCATCGGGAAAGTTTCGGGGTCACCCGGTATTGTACCGGGACCACCGGAAGGGTCCCGGGGGTCCACCGGGTGGGGCCACCTATCCCAGAGGGCCCCGTGGGCTTAAGTGGGAGGGGAACCAGCCCCTAGTGGGCTGGTGCGCCCCCCTTGGGCCCCCCTACGCCTAGGGTTGGAAACCCTAGGTGGGGGCGCATCACTTGCCTTGGGGGGCACTCCACCCCCCCTAGCCGCCGCCCCCTTGGGAGATTGGATCTCCCAGGGCCGGCGCCCCCCTCAGGGGCCTATATAAAGGAGGGCAAGGGGGAGGGCAGCCGCATCCTTGTGTCTTGGCGCCTCCCTCCCCTGCTACACCTCGTCCTCCTCCCGCAGCAGCTTGGCGAAGCCCTGCCGGAGTTCTGCTGCATCCACCACCACGCCGTTGTGCTGCTGGATCATCATCAACCTCTCCTTCCCCCTTGCTGGATCAAGAAGGAGGAGACGTCATCCGCTCCATACGTGTGTTGAACGCGGAGGTGCTATCCGTTCGGCACTTGGTCATCGGTGATTTGAATCACGGCGAGTACGACTCCATCATCACTGTTCTCTTGAACGCTTCCGCACACGATCTACAAAGTGGTATGTAGATGCAATCTCTCTTCCATGACTTGTTGATTATATGAACTCATAGATGGATCTTGGTGAAACCGTAGGAAAAATTTTAATTTTCTGCAACGTTCCCCAACAGTGGTATCAGAGCTAGGTCTATGTGTAGTTCTCTATTGCACGAGTAGAACACAATTTTGTTATGGGCGTAGATCTTGTCAACTTGCTTGCCGCTACTAGTCTTTTCTTGCTTCAGCGGTATTGTGGGATGAAGCGGCCCGGACCGACCTTACACGTACGCTTACGTGAGACAGGTTCCACCGACTGACATGCACTAGTTGCATAAGGTGGCTAGCGGGTGTCTGTCTCTCCTACTTTAGTTGGAGCGGATTAGATGAAAAGGGTCCTTATGAAGGGTAAATAGAAGTTGACAAAATCACGTTGTGGTTATTCGTAGGTAAGAAAACGTTCTTGCTAGAACCCAATTGCAGCCACGTAAAAGATGCAACAACAATTAGAGGACATCTAACTTGTTTTTGCAGCAATTGGCATGTGATGTGATATGGCCAGAAGTTGTGATGAATGATGAATGATATATTGTGATGTATGAGATCATGTTCATGTAATAGGAATCACGACTTGCATGTTGATGAGTATGACAACCGGCAGGAGCCATAGGAGTTGTCTTTATTTTTGTATGACCTGCGTGTCATTGAAGAACGCCATGTAAATTACTTTACTTTATTGCTAAACATGTTAGCCATAGAAGTAGAAGTAGTCGTTGGCGTGACAACTTCATGAAGACACGATGATGGAGATCATGATGATGGAGATCATGGTGTCATGCCGGTGATGAAGATGATCATGGAGCCCCGAAGATGGAGATCAAAGGAGCTATATGATATTGGCCATATCATGTCACTATTATATAATTGCATGTGATGTTTATTATGTTTATGCATCTTGTTTACTTAGAACGACGGTAGTAAATAAGATGATCCCTTATAATAATTTCAAGAAAGTGTTCCCCCTAACTGTGCGCCGTTGCTAAAGTTCGTCGTTTCGAAGCACCACATGATGATCGGGTGTGATAGATCCTTATGTTCACATACAACGGGTGTAAGACAGTTTTACACATGCATAAACACTTAGGGTTAACTTGACGAGCCTAGCATGTACAGACATGGCCTCGGAACACGAGAGACTGAAAGGTCGAACATGAGTCGTATAGAAGATACGATCAACATGGAGATATTCACCGATGATGACTAGTCCGTCTCACGTGATGATCGAACACGGCCTAGTCGACTCGGATCGTGTAACACTTAGATGACTAGAGGGATGTCTAATCTAAGTAGGAGTTCATTAAATAATTTGATTAGATGAACTTAATTATCATGAACTTAGTCTAAAATCTTTGCAAAATATGTCTTGTAGATCAAATGGCCAACGCTCATGTCAACATGAACTTCAACGTGTTCCTAGAGAAAACCAAGCTGAAAGATGATGGCAGCAACTATTCGGACTGGGTCCGGAACGTGAGGATCATCCTCATAGCAGCCAAGAAAGATTATGTCCTAGAAGCACCGCTAGGTGAAGCACCCATCCCAGAGAACGAAGACTTTATGAACGCTTGGCAGTCACGTGTTGATGATTACTCCCTCGTTCAGTGCGGCATGCTTTACAGCTTAGAACCGGGGCTCCAAAAGCGTTTTGAGCGACACGGAGCATATGAGATGTTCGAGGAGCTGAAAATGGTTTTTCAAGCTCATGCCCGGGTCGAGAGATATGAAGTCTCCGACAAGTTCTATAGTTGTAAGATGGAGGAAAACAGTTCTGTCAGTGAGCACATACTCAAAATGTCTGGGTTGCACAACCGCCTGTCCCAGCTGGAGATCAACCTCCCGGACGAGGCGGTCATTGACAGAATCCTTCAGTCGCTCCCACCGAGCTACAAGAGCTTTGTGTTGAACTACAATATGCAAGGGATGGTGAAGACCATTCCTGAAGTATTCTCAATGCTGAAGTCAGCAGAGGTTGAAATCAAGAAAGAACATCAAGTGTTGATGGTCAATTAGACCACTAAGTTCAAGAAGGGCAAGGGTAAGAAGAACTTCAAGAAGGATGGCAAAGATGTTGCCGCGCCCGGTAAGCCAGTTGCCGGGAAGAAGTCAAAGAATGGACCCAAGCCTGAGACTAAGTGCTTTTGTTGCAAAGGGAAGGGTCACTGGAAGCGGAACTGCCCCAAATACTTAGCGGACAAGAAGGCCGGCAACACTAAAGGTATATTTGATATACATGTAATTGATGTGTACCTTACCAGTACTCGTAGTAACTCCTGGGTATTTGATACCGGTTCGTTGCTCATATTTGTAACTCACAGTAGGAGCTGCGGAATAAGCGGAGACTGGCGAAGGACGAGGTGACGATGCGCGTCGGGAATGGTTCCAAGGTCGATGTGATCGCCGTCGGCACGCTACCTCTACATTTACCTACAGGATTAGTTTTAAACCTCAATAATTGTTATTTAGTGCCAAGTTTGAGCATGAACATTGTATCTGGATCTCGTTTGATGCAAGATGGCTACTCATTTAAATCCGAGAATAATGTTTGTTCTATTTATATGAGAGATATGTTTTATGGTCATGCCCCGATGGTCAATGGTTTATTCTTAATGAATCTCGAACGTAATGTTACACATATTCATAGTGTGAATACCAAAAGATGTAAAGTTGATAACGATAGTCCCACATACTTGTGGCACTGCCGCCTTGGTCACATAGGTGTCAAGCGCATGAAGAAGCTCCATACTGATGGACTTTTAGAGTCTCTCGATTATGAATCATTTGACACGTGCGAACCATGCCTCATGGGTAAAATGACCAAGACTCCGTTCTCCGGAACAATGGAGCGAGCAACCAACTTATTGGAAATCATACATACCAATGTGTGCGGTCCAATGAGCGTTGAGGCTCGCGGAGGATATCGTTATGTTCTCACTCTCACTGATGACTTGAGTAGATATGGGTATGTCTACTTGATGAAACACAAGTATGAGACCTTTGAAAAGTTCAAGGAATTTCAGAATGAGGTAGAGAATCAACGTGACCTAAAGATAAAGTTCCTACGATCAGATCGTGGAGGAGAATATTTAAGTCACGAATTTGGTACACACTTAAGAAAATGTGGAATCGTTTCATAACTCACGCCGCCTGGAACACCTCAGCGTAACGGTGTGTCCGAACATCGTAATCGCACTCTATTGGATATGGTGCGATCTATGATGTCTCTTACCGATTTACCGCTATCATTTTGGGGATACGCTCTAGAGACAGCTACATTCACTTTAAATAGGGCACCGTCTAAATCCGTTGAGACGACACCGTATGAATTATGGTTTGGGAAGAAACCTAAGCTGTCGTTTCTAAAAGTTTGGGGATGCGATGCTTATGTCAAGAAACTTCGACCTGAAAAGCTCGAACCTAAATCGGAAAAATGCGTCTTCATAGGATACCCCAAGGAAACCATTGGGTATGCCTTCTACTTAAGTTCCGAGGGCAAGATCTTTGTTGCCAAGAACGGATCCTTTCTGGAAAAAGAGTTTCTCTCTAAAGGAGTAAGTGGGAGGAAAGTAGAACTCGATGAAGTACTACCTCTTGAACCGGAAAGTAGTGCAGCTCAGGAAAATGTTCCTGTGGTACCTACACCGACTGGAGAGGAAATTAATGATGATGATCAAGGTACTTCGGATCAAGTTGCTACTGAACTTCGTAGGTCCACAAGGACACGTTCCACACCAGAGTGGTATGGCAACCCTGTCCTGGAAATCGTGTTGTTAGACAACGGTGAACCTTCGAACTATGAAGAAGCGATGGCGGGACCGGATTCCAACAAATGGCTTGAAGCCATGCAATCCGAGATAGAATCCATGTATGAAAACAAAGTATGGACTTTGACTGACTTGCCCGATGATCGGCGAGCGATAGAAAACAAATGGATCTTTAAGAAGAAGACGGACGTGGATGGTAATGTCACCATCTATAAAGCTCAACTTGTCGCTAAGGGTTATCGGCAAGTTCAAGGGATTGACTACGATGAGACTTTCTCTCCCGTAGCGAAGCTTAAGTCCGTCCGAATCATATTAGCAATTACCGCATACTATGATTATGAGATATGGCAGATGGACGTCAAAACGGCATTCCTTAACGGTTATCTTAAGGAAGAGCTGTATATGATGCAGCCGGAAGGTTTTATCGATCCTAAGAATGCTAACAAAGTATGCAAGCTCCAGTGATCCATTATGGGCTGGTGCAAGCATCTCGGAGTTGGAACATTCGCTTTGATGAGATGATCAAAGCGTTTGGGTTTATGCAGACTTATGGAGAAGCCTGCGTTTACAAGAAAGTGAGTGGGAGCTCTGTATCATTTCTCATATTATATGTAGATGACATACTTTTGAAGGGAAATGATATAGAATTCTTGGACAACATTAAGGCCTACTTGAATAAGTGTTTTTCACTGAAGGACCTTGGAGAAGCTGCTTACATATTAGGCATCAAAATCTATAGGGATAGATCGAGATGCCTCATAGGTCTTTCACAAAGCACATACCTTGATAAGATTTTGAAGAAGTTCAAAATGGATCAGTCCAAGAAAGGGTTCTTGCCTGTATTGCAAGGTGTGAGATTGAGCTCGGCTCAATGCCCGACAACGGCAAAAGATAAAGAAGAGATGAGTGTCATCCCCTATGCCTCAGCCATAGGATCTATTATGTATGCCATGTTTTGTACCAGACCTGATGTAAACCTTGCCGTAAGTTTGGTAGGAAGGTACCAAAGTAATCCCGGCAAGGAACACCGGACAGCGGTCAAGAATATCC
Source organism: Triticum aestivum (assembly GCF_018294505.1). NCBI lineage: Eukaryota > Viridiplantae > Streptophyta > Magnoliopsida > Poales > Poaceae > Triticum > Triticum aestivum. The sequence goes on from NC_057801.1 coordinate 565,776,999, forward strand.
TGAAGTACCTGAAAAGGACAAAGGACATGTTTATCGTTTATGGAGGTGACGAAGAGCTCGTCGTAAAGGGCTACGTCGACGCTAGCTTCGACACAGATATGGATGACTCTAAGTCACAAACCGGATACGTGTATATGTTGAATGGTGGAGCAGTAAGCTGGTGCAGCTGCAAGCAGAGCGTCGTGGCGGGATCTACATGTGAAGCGGAGTACATGCCAGCCTCGGAGGCAGCGCATGAAGCAATTTGGGTGAAGGAGTTCATCACCGACCTAGGAGTCATACCGAATGCGTCGGAGCCGGTCAAACTCTTCTGTGACAACACTGGAGCTATTGCCCTTGCCAAGGAGCCCAGGTTTCACAAGAAGACCAGGCACATCAAGCGTCGTTTCAACTCCATCCGTGAAAATGTTCAAGATGGAGACATAGATATTTGCAAAGTACATACGGATCTGAATGTTGTAGATCCGTTGACTAAACCTCTTTCGCGAGCAAAACATGATCAACACCACAACTCTATGGGTGTTCGACTCATCACAATGTAACTAGATTATTGACTCTAGTGCAAGTGGGAGACTGTTGGAAATATGCCCTAGCGGTAATAATAAAAGGATTATTATTATATTTCCTTGGTCATGATAATTGTCTTTTATTCATGCTATAATTGTATTATCCGGAAATCGTAATACACGTGTGAATACTTAGACCAAATACGTCCCTAGTAAGCCTCTAGTTGACTAGCTTGTTGGTCAACAGATAGTCGTGGTTTCCTGACTATGGACATTAGATGTCGTTGACAACGGGATCACATCATTAGGAGAATGATGTGATGGACAAGACCCAATCCTAAGCATAGCACAAGATCGTGTAGTTCGTTTTTGCTAGAGCTTTTCCAATGTCAAGTATCTCTTCCTTAGACCATGAGATCGTGTAACTCCCGGATACCGTAGGAGTGCTTTGGGTGTACCAAATGTCACAACGTAACTGTGTGACTATAAAGGTGCACTACAGGTATCTCCGAAAGTGTCTGTTGGGTTGACACGGATTGAGACTGGGATTTGTCACTCTGGATAACGGAGAGGTATCACTGGGCCCACTCGGTAGTGCATCATCATAATGAGCTCAAAGTGACCAAGTGTCTGGTCACGGGATCATGCATTACGGTACGAGTAAAGTGACTTGCCGGTAACGAGACTGAACGAGGTATTGGGATACCGACGATCGAGTCTCGGGCAAGTAACATACCGTGTGACAAAGGGAATAGTATACGGGGTTGATTGAATCCTCGACATCGTGGTTCATCCGATGATATCATCGAGGAGTATGTGGGAGCCAACATGGGTATCCAGATCCCGCTGTTGGTTATTGACCGGAGAGTCGTCTCGGTCATGTCTACATGTCTCCCAAACCCGTAGGGTCTACACACTTAAGGTTTGGTGACGCTAGGGTTGTATGAATATGAATATGCAGCAAAACGAATGTTGTTCGGAGTCCCGGATGAGATCCCGGACGTCACGAGGAGTTCCGGAATGGTCCAGAGGCAAAGAATTATATATAGGAAGTGTTGTTTCGGCCATCGGGAAAGTTTCGGGGTCACCTGGTATTGTACCGGGACCACCGGAAGGGTCCCGGGGGTCCATCGGATGGGGCCACCTATCCCGGAGGGTCCCATGGGCTGAAGTGGGAGGGGAACCAGCCCCTAGTGGGCTGGTGCCCCCCCCCTTGGGCCCCCCTGCGCCTAGGGTTGGAAACCCTAGGTGGGGGGCGCACCACTTGCCTTGGGGGGCACTCCACCCCCCTGGCCGCCGCCCCCTTGGGAGATTGGATCTCCCAGGGCCGGCGCCCCCCCCCCCTTGGGGGCCTATATAAAGGAGGGCAAGGGGGAGGGCAGCCACATCCTTGTGTCTTGGTGCCTCCCTCCCCTGCTACACCTCGTCCTCCTCCCGCAGCAGCTTGGCGAAGCCCTGCCGGAGTTCTGCTGCATCCACCACCACGCCGTTGTGGTGCTGGATCATCATCAACCTCTCCTTCCCCCTTGATGGATCAAGAAGGAGGAGACGTCATCCGCTCCGTACGTGTGTTGAACGCGGAGGTGTTGTCCGTTCAGCACTAGGTCATCGGTGATTTGAATCACGGCGAGTACGACTCCATCATCACCGTTCTCTTGAACGCTTCCGCACGCGATCTACAAAGTGGTATGTAGATACAATCTCTTTCCCATGACTCATTGCTTAGATGAACTCATAGATGGATCTTGGTGAAACCATAGGAAATTTTTTAATTTTCTGCAACGTTCCCCAACAAAATGGGGTGCTTAATTTTAGTTGATCTATACAAAAATAGAGATTTGAATGTCTCAAGGCGCCTCCTTGTACTACCGCTGTACACTGATGTTCATCACTGACAGAAGGTGTATCTGGGAGACTTGGGACGATGTCCAGTATGAGGCGTACCCTATGAGGCGTCACAGGGCCCATCTCGCCCTTGCAGCATGGCATGCTATGATAGTATCACAATATTTTCTTGTATTTATTTTGTGTGTTTCATCAACTAGTGCCACTATAATGTAATCACGCTTTTTCATTATCTGTGCAAACAGGGTTATTCAGCTGCATTTTGGTGGAACTGCACAAATGTACGTATGGAACTGGCATCTATGCAGAGTGCGAGGTGTGCCAAGTAAAAATTACCGACACCAACCATGCTGCATGCACGCATTGGCATCCACCACCACCAGTGGGATGTGTGGCGCTCTCTGTGGACGGATCTTTCTCGGCAACAAATCCTCTAACCAAATACTAGTAGCTTATAGTGGCAGTTTTCTAGGGAGTACTCTTTTTTGAAAGAAGCACCAATCTATTTTTCTTTATTTGTACACTGTGTCACAACTTTGACCCAAAGGTCCAGAGCTATTTTAGGGTGATTGGCGTAGTACTCGGAGACTGATTGTAAGCATGATTTTCATTAGCTGCCACACTGATTGTAAGCATGAGCAGGTGGAAGATTAGGTTAGTGCAAAGCTTACCTTAAACCCTACCGCCGCAGTTGAAATGAGGCGAGCGTCGAGGGAACCGTGGAGAACGGCGGGGAAGCAACGTCGCACCATCCGGCCTCCTCTTGTGGTGGGAGAACGAATACTCATGTGGCTCCAACTGGCTCTGCACCCTCACGAACAGCACACCATACTCGATTGATTCGTTATCCTATGGGTGCTCAACCTTTGACCTGTACGCCCACCACCTCCGCCTGACTGTCGCCTCGGGCGAATCTGTCTGCTCCATCGCCCAGAGGAGATACTCGATGAACTCGGAGGACTACGGCGTGACTGCCGCCGAGGAGTACATGTACATCGCCGCCCTCCGTTGTCTCGCTCTTTCGCATACATTGGCACATGGCCCGCACCATCCTCGAAATCTCCCACTCATTGTCAAACTAAGTAAGGATCTCCTTCAACCTGGCTAACTTTGCCTGGTCGTTGTCGGCGATCTGCCTGATTCGCTGCTGCATCCTCTCCATAGATGTACTTCTGAGTGGTCCGGTGCTAGCTTTGGAAGATGGGAGGAGAGACGGTGGTCTTGCAATAGAGAAGAGGGAGAGGCGAGACGATGGTTTTGGAATGGAGATGACGGAGAAGAGAGGAGGTGGTTTTGCAATGGAGAAGAGGGAGAGGAGCGTGCGGCAGCGATTTAGGATTGGACGGGAGGGCCGGCGCGCTGTGACTGGATCAAAATCAAAATCAATTTACCCTTCAATTAAGAAAGCAACCCCACATTAACTAGTCTCTCTTTTATTCTGGGTCATAATTGACCATGATTTTCGCACATAAAATATATGTTATACGTTGCAAAAATAATATAATTTGAAAGAACATTCAGATACGAACCAAACGATATAATTTTTGGTGACATGCATTCACATTTTGCTTGTCAAATACAGTATGTGGTCAAACTTTGACCCAAAGTATGCAAAACAACAAAAAAATACTTCCAAGACCAGCGCCGCTCTTCCGCTCTTCTCCTCTTAAACCACCGCCGCTCCTCTCCTGTTCCAATCTAAATCCAGCGCCACTCCTCTCCTCTTCCATTTCAAAACCACCGCCCCTCCTCTCATGTTCCAGTCCAAAACCAGCATCGCTCCTCTCCCGTTCTAATCCAAAACCAGTGCTGCTCCTCTCCTCTTCCATTCAAAAACCACCCCGGCAAGTGAAGGTGTTGTGGAGAACTAGATCGATAGAGGAGTACAACTGATACGCGAGGATCGCAGACGGCGATCCTGTGAAGCTAGCTAGGATGTTCGAGATACAGTCTTGGTTTGACAACAAGGACCAACTAGCGGCGACGGCGACATCCATGGCCAAATATCTACAACAGAGTGAAAAGGTGGCGATACTCCCGGAGGGAGTCGCGCGGGAGTACATAGAGTTGCTCCTCTGGGCCATGGAGGAAATAGATTCACTGAATCCGATCGTGAGGGAGCGGTGGTGGGAGTATCGATCCCAGATGGAGCATCCACCAGAGATTGAAGGATCGAGCATCTACAGGGTGTCGTTTGTGAGGGTGTCCTGCCAGAGCGAGCCAGTGGAGTCTTCATCGATCGAACCCAACTGCAAGAGGAGAAAAGCAGTTGGCCCGACGATGCTTCCCCGCCATCCTCTCCCTCGTCGTTCACATCGTCTGACGGGGCGGTTGTGTGCCGCCGAGGAATAGGAGGGGACTGCCCCCCCCCAACCCAATAGTCGGGCATGTTGTGAATTGTCAGGAGGAGCTTAGGGTTGTCAGTATTTGCAGGTTGTGAATTGTGTTTTGTGTTGTGTATTTTGAGAGTACTTTCAGATATGAATGTCTTTTGAATTTTAGATTTGCAGTATTGAGCATATGAAGTATTTTATGAATTCTAGAGATCTATTTTTAGCACTTAAAAAATGTAGTTTCATAGGAGTATAAAAGTGCAGACAATGTGATTCTCAGAGAAGAAACTGCAAGTTTTAGTTTCAGATAAGAAACTGCAAGTTCAGTTTTAGATAAGAAACTGCAACTTTCAGAGGCAGAGCATTTATATTAACACGGCCTTTTCAAACAGGGTTAACATCATGTTGGAAGTTTTATTCATGGTCGAAAATGGAACTACCAACTAGTTAACATCATGCTGATCAACATTCATGCATAGCACATCTTCATATGATGCACAGTCAAAATGCCCACACAATGTCGAGTGTGTGAAACACAGAGAAAACGAGGAACGGAGTTTTGGAAAGTGTTGGACGTGGTGTGCATAGATGACAATGGGGACCCACATGTCAATAAAGGCAGAGGCAAAAAAATTGGAGATATTTTCCATGCACAGGTGGAATCGAACCTCGGCGGTACAGCTGTCGAGTAGTGTCACTTGGCCACTAGGCTAGTTCAGTAGTTTCGTTAATAATAAGGCACTTCCTCAGGTGGTCGGATCCCCTCCTACGCCTTTGTGAGCTCGCCGCGACGCCGCTGTCTGCCGTTGTGAACATGCTGAACAAACGAGAGGAATCATGAGAGGACTGTACGTGGAGAGGCGGACAGTCGGGACCCACCAGGTCTATGGCCGTATGCAAGCAAGTGCCTCATCGAAAAAATACTTCCTCCTAATGCTATACTGACATTGGGGCCCACAGGTTTGTCAACATAGTTACATTTTCTTAGGTGCTTCAACAGTTACTATAGGAGATAAAATTCACAATGAAGCCGGGGAGCTGGTAGGTATCATTTATTATCACTGGGGCAGCAAGTATCAGCTGGGTTTTGGGCTGCCCCGTCTAGGCTTTCATTTTTAACATGCGCAGCCCACGACCTCGGATGGGAGGTCCATAGGCCTGTTTGTATTTTCTTGAGGGCCGTCATGTATCGACCGGCCTATGGATCTCCCATCCGAGGTTTTATTTTTCCTGAATATCGGCAGCCCAATTTATGTATTTTTTTGAAGAAAACGTAGAGGTTTGTTCTATTTTTCTATATAAGAATAGGAACGCCAAGTCCAACTTATGTTTCCCTTCTAACTATATTATATATATTTAAATTATTTTATATGTTATTATATATTATTTTTATTGTCATCATATATTTAACAGATACTTACATATGTAAGAAAACAATATCCCACATCTTATTAACTTATAAAAATAATTTCTTAACAATAAAATCCTGGATTGTTTTGGCACAAAAATCCTAGTGACTGTGTACAAAAGCTTGGTAAGATTTAAGGATGAATGTAATAATATCACTTATTATTTAAATATATTTATAACAAAATGCTCAGCCCCTTTTTTATTTTTTGATAACATTGATGTCCCAACCCAACATTATAATTATATTCAGCCCAGCAAAATCGCGTATTTCGAGAAAGTGCAAATGGCATGTAATTTTTTAGGAAATAAAATAAATGGGCCGCATAGATGCTACGTTATTTGTTCACCCAGCCCAGCTAATGGCTGTAATTCAAAAAAAGATCAAATTGGCTGTAAATTCTACCGTGCAAAAAAAGACTGTAAATTCTGAAAAAATGGGTTGAATACGTGCCACATTTTTGGAGGCTGAAATGTGGGCCAATAGGTCGAAGCTAACGCAAGTCATTGTCAATTTAGTCAACAATGATTCTGACATGTTAGCTGTTGGATTTACATCCAACAAACGGTATCCATCTTCAATCTCTCGTCTTCTTCCTCCAGCGCCACCGGGACCACCTCCCGCCTCCTGCTGCTAGCAGCTCTGCTTAGCACGCTTCGCTATGAAGCGCTACTCCACCGTTGGCCAGGCCATCCCTCCACCACTCCACACCTCATGTTCTTCTCCACTGACTGCCGAACCACACCGCAATAGAACTAGTTAACCCTCGTACACCTCTCCGTCTGCGACTCTACTCCCACGTCTTCCCATCTCCAGCTCGTTGCTGTCCGGGGCCTCGCCGTCATCCACCACCTTGGATTCGCTCGGCGCGGCATGGTCAACGTGGTCAACAAACGACACCATCGGAAGTAGACTGCGCATGGAGAGGTTGACAGCTGGGTCCACAGCCGCACACAAGGAAATGCCTCCTTATTACGCGCAAAATAATGATTCCTCCACCTGACATCCAGGACCCACTGGAAGGGCCTCTGTATTTTGCGGAAAAAATGTGCCCCCTGCTAATAGGTCAGACCCACCAGCTATCTTCGCACGCAAGGAAGTGCCTCCTTATTATGCACACAAAAAATGAATACTCCCCCTGCCAGCTGGAACCCAGCATAGTGGGAGGCTGACTTGTGGGCCTACCAAGTTGACGGGGATGGAGGGCTTTGTCAACTTAGTCAATATGAACGATTCTAGCTCTCTTACCGTACAATGTTCATCCAACGGTCGTAGTGCTTCTTCAACCTCTGGTCTTCTTGCTCCAGCCGCCCAAACCAGCGCCAGTCGTGTTGCGTGCTCCTGCCTCCCATGGTCGACTGTGATGCCGCGGAGGCCTCACCACCCCTACTACTTCCACCGTTGGCCAGGCCATCCCTCTACTCACGCACACCCCCTGTTATTCTGCGGCGATGGCAGCCTCACACCACAGTCGAACCAGTGAACCCTTGTACTCCTCTTCACGTGGGCATCCACTACTACGTCTTCCCCGGCTCCGCGTCGTCCCCTTCCTAGGCCTCGCCGTCGTCCACCGTCGTGGTGCTCTCGGTGCGGCGTGGTCAATGTGGTCAACGACCGACTTCCATCGGAAGAGTACTGTACGTGGACAGGCTGACAGCTGGGTCCATGGCAGTCGCAAAGAAGTGCCTCCTTATTACACGCAAAATAATTCTTCCTCCACCTGACAGCAGGGACCCACCAGATGGGCCACCATATTTCGCGAAAAAAACGTTTCTCCCCTGACTGCTAGGACCCACCAACTACACCTTCGCACGCAAGGAAGTGCATCTGGCAAAAAAATGATCCACCCCCCTGACTGTTGGGACCCACCAGCTACATCTTCGCATGCAAGGAAGTTCCTGACAGTCGGGACCCACCTGGTCGAAGCGTACGTAGCGTTGTCATTCTAGTCACGAACGTGTACGTACATACTGGTCGATGTAGAGGCGCGCAGGTGTTGTAGTAGAGGCGCGCATGTAGCATGTACATGTACGTACAACGGCCAGGGTGCAAGAAAGAAAATACGGCCACGTATGTACATACGGGCGGGGTCTCGAACACCTACCCACGCATACGTACGGCCAGGGCTCGTGTACATGGCTGGGTCAAAACGGAGAAACTGCATCATCGTCGTGTTCATGGGGAGCCAACGGAATGCATCGTGTTCATCGGGAGGCAACGGAATGCGTCGTGTTCATCGGGAGGCAACGGAAAGCATGGGAGCCAACCGGCTTGGACAGAACAGGCGAGGGAAATGAGGCCTGGCATATCGCACAATGGAGGAAATGGCCTTGTGTTTGACCGGCCATGTTCGAAACAGGATCATGTTCATCGGGAGGGGTCTGGCGTACCGCAAAACAGAGGAAACGGACCTCCTACGGTCGAAACGGGGTCCTGTTAATCGGGAGGGGTGTGGCGTACCGCAAAACGGACGAAACGGACTTGTGTTGGAGCACTACGGTCGAAACGGGGGTCCTGTTCATCGGGAGGGGTGTGGCGTACCGCAAAATGGGACTCCACGGGATACTGTTCATCTCCACCGTCGACCTCCTCCAGCCTCCACGGGCTACTGTTCATCCACCGTCGACCTCCTCCAGCCTCCACGGGCTCCTGTTCATCCAGCCTCCACCGCACGCTACTCCACCGACTACTATTCAACCACCCCTCCACGGGCTCCTGTTCAACCACCCCTCCACGGGCTACTGTTCATCTCCACGGGGTCGTCCTGTTCATCCAGCCCTCCACGGGGTCCTGTTCATCCAGCCCCAACCGGCTCGATCGATCGGGGTCCTGTTCATCCAGAGGCAACGTCACGGGGTCCTGTTCATCCACCCCACCGCTCACTGTTCATCCAACCCCCCCTCGCAACACTCACTGTTCATCCAGAGGCAGCATCGATCGGTTTCAGTTAGCAGCAGTAGAGAAGGAATCGCTCGATCGGGTTCAGTTAACAGCCATCGATCGATCGCTCGAGTTCAGTAACGCGTAGCCTGCAGTGTAATCGCTCCGGGTTCAGTTAGAGCCCAACCCATCGCTCAGGTTCGGTTAGAGCCCAACGCCTCACACACGTGAGTATGTGTATGAGAGAAACGCGCATCGCTCGGCCCCCGACCACCCACCGTAACCGGGAACTCGCCGAAATTTTCCTCGCCCTTGCTTCTACCATGGTTTTTCCCGTCATGGATGGCCCAAAGAATGTCATGCAGTTGCGTCTCTGACCCGCCCAGGACGAAAAGCCCATTTTCTGTCATGATTTTTTGTCATAGAAGTAGGAGCCCACCACATCTATGATGATGCCGGGTTTTGTCACAATTATCGTCATAGAAGTGTCATAAGTATGACATAATTTTTTTTTGTTCGGCCCAAATTGTCACGGGTGTGCCTTTTTTTTGTAGTGAAAGTGTACAAGCTCCAACGATTCATCTATGGACTGGTGCAAGCATCTCGGAGTTGGAATAAACGCTTTGATGAGGTGATCAAAGCATTTGGTTTTGTACATACTTATGGTGAAGCATGTATTTACAAGAAAGCAAGTGGGAGCTCTATAGCATTTCTAATATTATATGTGGATGACATATTGCTGATTGGAAATGATATAGAATTTTCCGGATAGCATAAAAGGATACTTGAATAAGAATTTTTCAATGAAAGACATCGGTGAGGCTGCTTACATATTGGGCATCAAGATCTATAAGGATAGATCGAGACGCTTAATAGGACTTTCACAAAGCACATACCTTAACAAAGTTCTAAAGAAGTTCAAAATGGACCAGTCAAAGAAAGGGTTCTTGCCTGTGTTGTAAGGTGTGAAATTGGGTCAGACTCAAAGTCCAACCACGGCAGAAGGTAGAGAGAGAATGAAAGTCATTCCCTAAGCCTCAACCATAGGTTCTATAATGTATTCCATGATGTGTACCGGACCTAATGTGTGCCTTGCCATAAGTATGGCATGAAGGTACCAAAGCAATCCAGGAGTGGATCACTAGACAGCGATCAAGAATATCTTGAAGTACCTGAAAAGGAGCAAGGATATGTTTCACGTTTATGGAGGTGACGAACATCTCATCGTTAAGGGTTACGTTAATGCGCCTCAACACAGATCCGGATGACTCTAAGTCGCAAATCGGATATGTGTTTATATTAAATGGTGGAGTTGTCAGTTGGTGCAGTTCTAAGAAGAGTGTCGTGGCGAGATCTATGTGTGAAGCGGAATACATAAATGCTTTGGAAGCAGCGCATGAAGGAGTCTGGATGAAGGAGTTCATATCCAATCTAGGTGTAATACCCAGTGCATCAGGTCCAATGAAAACCTTTTGTGATAACACTGGAGCAATTGCCATAGCCAAGGAGCAAAGGTTTCACAAGAGAACCAAACACATCAAGCGACACTTCAACTCCATTAGCAAATATGTCGTGGATGGAGACATAGAAATTTGTAAACTACATACGGATCTAAATGTAGCAGACCCATTGACTAAGCCTCTTCCACGAGCAAAACATGATCAGCACCAAGACTCGATGGGTGTTAGATTCATTACAATGTCATCTAGATTATTGACTCTAGTGCAAGTGGGAGACTGATGGAAATATGCCCTAGACGCAATAATAAAGTTGTTATTATTATCCTTATTCATGATAAATGTTTATTGTTCATGCTAGAATTGTATTGACCGGAAACTTAAATACATGTGTGAATACATAAACAAATATCGTGTCCCTAGTAAGCCTCTACTAGACTAGCTCGTTGAACAGAGATGGTTAAGGTTTCCTAACCATATACATGAGTTGTCATTTGATAACAGGATCACATCATTAGGAGAATGATGTGATGGACAAGACCCAACTGTTAGCATAGCATATGATCATCCAGTTTATTGCTACTTCTTTCTTAATGTCAAATACATATTTCTTTGACCATGAGATCATGCAACTCCCGGACCCCGGAGGAATGCCTTCTGTGCCATCAAACGTCACAACGTAACTGGGTGGTCATAAAGGTGCTCTATAGATATCTCTGAAGGTGTTTGTTGGGTTGGCATGGATCAAGATAGGGATTTGTCACTTGTGTGACGGGGAGGTATCTGTGGGCCCTCTCGGTAATACAACATCACAAGAAGCTTGCAAGCAAAGTGACTAAGGAGTTAGTTACAAGATGGTGTATTGCGGAACGAATAAAGAGGCTTGCCAGTAAGGATATTGAACTAGGTATGGAGATACCAACGGTCAAATCTCGGGCAAGTGACATACCGACGGTCAAAAGGAACTACACATGTTGTCATAAAGATTCGACCGATAAAGATCTTCGTAGAATATGTAGGAAACAATATGGGCATCTAGGTCCCACTATTGGATATTAACTGGAGAAGTGTCTCGGTCATGTCTACATCATTCTCAAACTCGTAGGGTTCGCACGCTTAACATTTGTTGACGATATAGTATTATATGAGTTATGTATGTTGGTGACCAAATGTTGTTCGAAGTCCTCGACGACATCACAGACATGACGAGGAGCTCCGGAATAGTCTGGAGGTAAAAATTGATATATGGGATAATAGTGTTTGGTCTCCGGAATGGGTTTCAGATGTTTCCCCAAATGTTCTGGTACGAGAACACTTTATTTGCGCCAAGGGGTAAAGCCCACGGGGCTTTAGAAAGGTGCAAAAGGCAGTTTTGCGGAGGCCAAGGGGCCAGACGCCAGGGACCCTGGCGTCTGGGGCCAGACACCAAGGACCCTGGCATCTGGTCCTGGAGCCCAAGAAGGACTCTTGCCTTGTGGGCTAAACCGACTTTGAGGAGGCTCTTTCTCCAAGAAATGACCCCAAGGCACAACATATAAATAGAGGGGCAGGGCTAGCACTCGGAACACATCAAGATTCACCATGCCATGTGCCGACAACCTCGCGCCCTCTAGTTTATCCTCCATTATAGTTTCCGTTGTGCTTGGCAAAGCCCTGCGGAGATTGTTCTTCACCACCACCGTCACCACGCAGTCCTGCTGCCGAAACTCATCTACTACTTCGCCCCTCTTGATGGATCAAGAAGGCGAGGACATCATCAAGCTAAACATGCGCTGAACACAGAGGTGTCGTACGTTCGGTACTTGATCGGGGCGGATTGTGAAGGTGTACGACTACATCAACCGCGTTGATAAACGCTTCCGCTTAGCGATGTTCCAGGGTATGAATATGCTCTCCCCCTCTCGTAGATATGCATCTCCATGGATACATCTTGTGTGTGCGTAGAATTTTTTTTGTTTTCCATGCAACATTACCCATCAGTTTGTACTAGTGATGGGAGAAGAGGATGTTTGTTATTACTTTGGAGAAATGGTGTAGTGATCCAGCGGCTCATGCTGGATCCGATATTTATTGATGTTCAGGTTTCTTGCGAGGGAGGGTATATATGTACGGCGAGTTCAGATGGGCGAATAAATACCTAACCTGGGAACGCATGCATACTTTGCATGATAACAATACTTTACCCTGGTTGTTGATAGGGGACCTGAATAAAATTCAGTTTTTGCAAGAGAAGGAGGGAGGAAACCCACGTCCACAACAATATATGATGGCCTTTCAGCATGCCATAGATGATTGTGAGGTGCACGATATGGGTTACACTGGAGATTTTTTTACTTGGCATCAAGGGGGAATAAGGGAAAGATTGGATAGAGGCTTGAAAAATGATGAATGGGCCACTTTATTTCCAAGTGCAAGCTTGGAACATATGAATTATACCATTCTGACCACCGGCTCTTACTAGTGGACACTGATTATTATGTTGGTGCAACACCGAATCAGCAAGGACCAAGGAGGTTTAAAGTGAGATGGCTTAGAGAAGCTAGTTTTTCGGATTTGGTACAAGAGACATGGGACAAGCTTGGCTCTGACCCAAATGTCTCAGGAGTGTTTGAAAAACTAGCACGCATGCATTCGGTTTTCCATGATTAGGATCAGCGAGTTCTGAAAAAACAAAGAAAAGACTTAGAAAAGCACATATGGAGCTAGAATAAGTAATGGCGGGTACAATGACGGATGAGAATGAAATTAAGAGGAAGGAGCTAGCTGAACTAGTAGAGTATGTACTAGAACTGGAATAGATATAGAGCATGCAACGTTCGTGAGTTGACTGGCTTCGTATTGGAGATCGAGATACAACTTTCTTCCAGGCTTATGCAACAGCAAGGCATAAAAGGAATTATAACAAGAAATTGAAGGATGATAATGGTGACCTTATGTAAGGTATGGAAGAGTTGAAACCGCATATACAAGATTATTTTACTATTCTTTTTACGTCTGAAGTGCAGCATATATAGATCCTGCACTACTTCAAAGAGTGCAACGAAAGGTCACCGACCAAATGAACAGGATACTCTTGGCTCCGTTTTCTGCTGAGGACGTGCATAAGGTTGTATTTAGCATCGGTGGTCTAAAGGCCCAGGGCCGAGATGGATTACATGCAATATTTTTTAAGAAGTATTGGCATGTCCTTGGTGATGATATTATTGTCGCTGTCCATAATGCTATAAATTTGAAGCAAATTCTACCAGAATGGAATGACACATCTATAGTCTTGATCCCAAAGGTGGATTATCCGGAGTTAATCACTCAGTATCCCCCTATTAGCTTGTGCAATGTCCTTTACAAAATTATCTCGAAGATGCTTGCGGTACATCTTAAGAGGATTTTGCCTAATATAATTTCTCCCACCCAAAGTGCTTTTGTACCTGGCAGGATGATTACTGATAATATCCTCGTGTCCTATGCGTGTGTTCATAAAATCAAGAACACAAACAATAGTCAGGCAAGTCTGTGTGCAGTAAAGTTTGATATGCATAAAGCTTATGATATGGTGGAATGTATTTTTTAAGAAATATGATGCAGAGCTAGGCTTTGATAATCAGTGGATTGATCTTTTTATGACTTGTGTGAGCTCTGTCAGATACAAAGTTAGATACAATTATCAAGAAACCGAGATGTCTAGACTATTGAGGGTATTAGACAGGGTGATCCTTTATCACCTTATGTGTTCCAGATTTATGCATAAGGTCTTTCTAGCATGTTGCGGTATGAAGTTGGTAGGATTGATGGGATTAGAGTGTGTAGGAATGCACCGTCGATTTCACACCTTTCATTTGCTAACAATTCTCTAGTTCTCATGAGAGCTGATAAGATTAATGCAACTTCCTTGCAGCAAGTGTTGGACACATATTGTGAAAACTCAGGACAATTGGTAAGTTTGGGAAAATCCAGTATATTTTTTAGCCTAAACACTAATGTTCAAACTAGAGATGAAATTTGTCAGCAACTACACATCACCACTGAAGCACTTTCTGATAAGTATCTAGGCCTGCCCACCATGGTCAGGGCAGATAGGAGTGACTGATTTAAACATTTCTGTGAGAAAATAAAGAAATTGCTGAAGGGATGGATGGAAAAACAATTGTCTACGGGAGGGAAGGAAGATTTGTTAAAGGAAGTTGCTCAAGCCATTCCTGTCTTTGCTATGTTTGTTTACTGTTTTCCAAAAGGAATATGCAAAGAAATCATAGATTTGATCGCTCGGTGTTGGTGGGGATATGACGAGGAGAATAAGAAACTACATTGGTTTATTTGGCGGAAACTATGTAATCCAAAATGTGATGGCGGTATGGGTTTTAGGGATCTATATTCTTTTAACCTAGCACTACTAGCCAAGCAATGTTGGAGAATGATTATATATCCAGATTATATTTGTGCTAGGATCCTAAAGGCCAAGTATTTCCCAAATTCTGATTTATTGCATGTCGTCCCTAAAAAGGGATCTTCTTTTACCTGGCAAAGTATTGTTGCAGCACTGGCTACTTTTAAATGAGGATATATATGGAGAATTAGATCTCATGAGAAGGTGAACATATATAACAATCCACGGATACCATCGAGCCCTGACAGGAAAGTCTTGACTCCCCGGGACATTCTCTGTTAACAAGGGTGGGTGAACTTATAGACCCCAGTATAGGCAACTGGGATGATGAACTTCTCAACGATAATTTTAATCTGGGGATGTGGCAAGGATCCTGCAAATTCCTCTCAATTATCAAGCTTCCAATGATTTTATTGCTTGGCACCTCACTTCCAATGGGATCTTCTCTGTGAGAACATCATACCATGAGGAATGGGCACATAAGTATAAAGGACAATCCGGGGGAAATTTGATGTCAACTAGTGTCATGCAACCAGAGATTTGGAATCAGTTATGGAAGCTGCAGGTATCGCAGAAAATTTAGATTTTTTGTTGGCATTCTTTATGAGGTATTGTGCCTTTGAAATCAATTCTAGCGAATAAGCACATTCTGGTTAGCGATGAATGTCCAATTTGCCGTAAAGGACCAGAAGATACGTGACACCTCTTATTCCAATATGACTTGGCGAAGAGTCTTTAGTGGGGTTCAGACTGCTTGATCATATAAACTTTGCTTTGCAGATTGACAAATCCGGATCACCGGCTCTCGAGCTTTTGTTGTTAGATCCAGACTCACCACTGACTATCATTCAAACTATAAACTGTAAGGAGATTATTGCAGCTGGATCCTAGTACCTTTTGTGGCTGCATGATTCATGTCCTTGATACGTCTCCAACGTATCAATAAATTTTTATTGTTCCATGTTGTTATATTATCATTCTTGGATGTTTTACAATCATTTTGTAGCAACTTTATATCATTTTTTGGGACTAACCTGTTGACATAGTGCCCAGTGCCAGTTGCTGTTTTTTGCTTGTTTTTTACTTTGTGGAATATTAGTACCAAACATATTCGAAATGCAGCAAAACTTTTTGGAGAATTTTTATGGACCAAAAGACACAACTTGGGCCAAATAAGTACCAAAGGGGTGCACCAAGGGGTGAACAACCCACCTGGTGCGCCTGGGGGGGGCAGGCGCGCCCTGGTGGGTTGTGCCCACCTCAGTGGCCTCCCGCACCGTTTCTTTGGTCTACAAGTACCCCAAAAATCCAGAAACCCTAGGGGAGTCAACGAAACACAATTCCAGTCACCGCAAGTTCCAAAACCACGAGATCCAATCTAGACACCATCACGGAGGGGTTCATCATTCTCATTGGTGCCTCTCAGATGATGCGTGAGTAGTTCATTGTAGACCTACGGGTCCGTAGGCAGTAGCTAGATGGATTCCTCTCTCTCTCTCTCTCTCTCTCTCTCTCTCTCTCTTGATTCTCAATAATATGGTCTCTTAGAGATCTATTTGATGTAACTCTTTTTGCAGTGTGTTTGTTGGGATCCGATGAACTTTGAGTTTATGATCAGATCTATATCCATGAAAGTTATTTGAGTTGCCTTTGATCTCTTATATGCATGGTTACTTATAGCCTCGTATTTCTTCTTTGAATCTTTGGTTTAGTTAGGCCAACTAGATCGATTTTTCTTGCCATGGGAAGAAGTGCTTTGTGATGGGTTTGATCGTGCGGTGTTCTTTCCCAGTGACAGAAGGGGCAGCAAGACACGCATGTATCGTTGCTATTAAGGATAACAAGATGGGGGTTATTCCTACATGAATAGATCTTGTCTACATCATGTCATCATTCTTATTGCATTACTCTGTTTCTCAATGAACTTAATACACTAGATGCATGTTGGATAGCGGTCGATGTGTGGAGTAATAGTAGTAGATGCAGGTAGGAGTCGGTCTACTAATCTTGGACGTGATGCCTATATAATGATCATTGCGTGGATATCGTCATAATTATTCAATGTTCTATCAATTGCCCAACAATAATTTGTTTACCCACCCTATGCTATTTTCTCGAGAAAAGCCACTAGTGAAATCTACGCCCCCCGGGTCTATTTTTTCCATCATATATTTTCAAATATATGTTGCTATTTGCCTTTTTCTTTATTTTCATCTTTTATTTTCAAATCTATATTACCAAAAACACAACAATACCTTCCTGAATTTTATTTATCGTTATTCTATTTGCATCTACCAATCCTTTACCCAAGAGGGATTGACAACCCCTCTTACGCGTCGGGTTACTAGTATTTGTTCTTTGTGCTTGGTTGTCCTATTGGTTCGATAACCTTGGTTTCATAATTGAGGGAAATACCTACCGTAGTTGTGCTGCATCATCCCTTCCTCTTGGGGAAAATACTGACAAGGATACGAGCTATCATCAAGGAGATTTCTGGCGCCAGTGCCGGGGAGACATCATCAACATCTATCAGGTTCCTAATCAAAAATCTCATCTCCTTGCAATTTACATTATTTGCCATTTGCATCTCGTTTTCATCTTCCCCACTTCACAAAAACGTGTCGTTTTATTCGCCCTCTTTTTCGTTTGTCGTTTTTAGTCAGATTTCTTATTTGCTTGAATTTTCGCCCTGAGTGACTTTGGTATGGCAGAAACAAATGATGGCCTAACTCCTAAAATTGGACGATCTAGGAACTGAATGCTAAAACTCTTGTTTTGGGGCAAGGGAATGTTATGGGAAAAGAACATATCCAAGAATTTTTCAATTGTGTTGGAAATTTGACTCTTGATGATACTCCTATACTTAAAAGAACTAAATCTTATCCGGAAGCTATTTCAGCACTAGTTCTGAAACTTGAAAATAGATTTATCCGTACCCACCCTACCTTGCAAAGATTGTTTTATGAGTTACTCATTATAAAGGATCCTAAGGCTAAAAAGCTAGCTACCCATGTTCTTATGAATGGATTTGATTACATAATACGGGAAGCTAGGGAAATTTTTTAATTCTATGGTATGAACCGTGAAAACCTAGTGATAAATGAGATCATTTATAATAGTGATTATATGTTGAGACATTTGCTTGGAAATAATCAAAAAAATTATGAGAATCTTAAAAAGGAAGGCCCCGTTTTAGATATAATCCAAAAAAATTTCAATGATGCTAATCAAAAATATTCTTGGATTGTTGCCCGAAATTAAAAGGGATATGTAGATGGGCAACTTGATAATGCTAAAATTTCTATGGATAACGTGTTTCAAGTTATTCTTGCAAAACCTCCTGCCAAGAACACATCTACGGAGAATAAGAAGAAAGATGACAATACTTGAATATATGAATTATGCCTAGCTAGGGGCGTAAAACAATAGCGCTTGTTGGGAGGCAACCTAGTGAATAAAATTTATATTTGCCTTCTTTTATTTATGTTTTTGAGTGTTTGCACAATTCCGCCTTTGTTACGATTGTGTTTTTATGTTTTAATTAGTTTTTGTGCCAAGCTAAACCTTTGGGATCATGTTGGGTGATAGTTGATTTGATCTTGTTGAAAAACATAAACTTTGGCGCCCAGTAAAATAATTTTCATAAATCACAGAAATGTGTTTTTGCTCTGAATGTTTAACACAAGATTGATATACAAATTTCCCACGTTGTCCTAATTTTTCATAGTTTTTGGAGTTACAGAAGTATACGAAGTTCCATGATTACTACAGATTGTTCTATTTTTGACAGATTCTGTTTTCGTTGCATTGTGTGCTTATTTTGATGAATATATGGATTGTATCGGGGGGTATAAGCCATGGTAAAGTTAGAATATAGTGGGTATAATGCAATAATAAAATATGAATGGGTTTGCAACAGTACTTAGACTAACGAATCCCATGAAAGTTTTGTTAAGTTTTGTGTGATTGAAGTTTTCAAGTTTTGGGTGAGATCATGATGGATGAAGGAATAAGGAGTAAGAAGAGCCTAAGCTTGGGGATGACCCATGGCACCCCAAGATAATATTCAAGGAGAAACAAGCAATTAAGCTTGGGGATGCCCTGAGTGGCATCCCCTCTTTCTTCTAACGACCATTGGTATTTTACTTGGAGCTATATTTTTATCCGTCACATATCATGAGTTTTGCTTGGAGCGTATTGTATTATATGAGTCTTTGATTTTTTTGCTTTTTAGTTTGTCACAAGTATCCTTGCTGGACACACCTATTTGAGAGAGCCAAAATTATGATATGATTTATTAGAATTGCTCTATGCTTCACATAAACTTTTTTAGCTATGGAATTGCTCTAGTGATTCACTTATATCTTTTTGAGCATGGTGTGCTTTATTATGTTTTGAAGAAATGCTCTCATGCTTCACTTAGATTTATTTGAGAGTTAGTAATTTTGAAGAAATTCTCTCATGCTTCACTTATATCATTTTGAGAGATGAAAATTTTATGCTCATGTTCTTCACTTAGATTTATCTGAGCTTGTCAAAATCAATTGCAATGTATGAAACTAGTCCCAAAGTGATAGATATTCAAGAAGGATATAATAAAAAAATCATGAAGATCATTGGACAAAATAAAAATGATTCTTCGTAATAGTTTTGAGATGTGATGATAATGAAATGTGAGTCATGTTGGTGAGTAATTATGCTTTAGTAAGAATATTGGTGTTAAGGTTTGTGATTCTCTATGCAAGCACGAAAGTCAATAGTCATGCAATGAAATTACATCCTACTTGTGGTGCACTATTCGGTGTTACTTATGCTTAATGCTTGCTTACATGATTTTTCGTTTCTTGGTTGGTTGCTTCTCAATCTTTTTGCTAGCCTCTAATACGTCTCCGTCGTATCTATAATTTTTGATTGTTCCATGCCAATATTATTCAACTTTCATATACTTTTGGCAACTTTTTATACTATTTTTTGGGACTAACATATTGATCCAGTGCCCAATGCCAGTTCCTGTCTGTTGCATGTTTTATGTTTCGCAGAAACCCAATATCAAACGGAGTCCAAACGGGACAAAAACGGACGGCGAATTATTTTGGAATATTTGGGATTTTTCGGAGGAAGAATCAACGCGAAATGGTGCCCGAGGTGGCCATGAGACAGGGGGTGCGCCCTCCCCCTAGGCGCGCCTGGCACCCTCGTAGGCGACCCGTTAGGCGGTTGCTGCTCTTCTTTTGCCACAATAAAGCTAATTTTATGAGAAAAATCTGGGTGAAAGATTCACCCTAATCGGAGTTACGGATCTCCGGTTATAAAAGAAACGATGAAGGGGAAGGATCTGGGAATGCATAAACAGAGAGATAGATCCAATCTGGGAGGGGCTCTTGCCCCTCCCACGCCATGGGAGCCAAGGACCAGAGGGGAAACCCTTCTCCCATCTAGGGAGGAGGTCAAGGAAGAAGAAGAAGAAGGAGGGCTCTCTCCCCCTTGCTTCCGGTGGCGCCGGAACACTGTCGGGGGCCATCATCATCACCGCGATCTATAGCAACACCTTCATCATCTTCACCAATGTCTCCATCACCTTCCCCCATCTATATTCAGCGGTCCACTCTCCCGCTTCCGGTTGTACCCTCTACTTTAACATGGTGCTTTATGCTTCATATTATTATCCAATGATGTGTTGCCATCCTATGATGTCTGAGTAGATTTTCGTTGTCCTATCGGTGATTGATGAATTGCTATGATTGGTTTGAGTTGCATGTTTTATTATTGGTGCTGTCCTATAGTGCCCTCCGTGTCGCGCAAGCATGAAGGATTCCCGTTGTAGGGTTTGCAATATGCTTATGATTTTCTTATGGTGGGTGGCATGAGTGAACAGAAGCACAGACCCGAGTAAGTAGGTTGTTTGCGTATGGGATAAAGGGGACTTGATGCTTTAATGATATGGTTGGGTTTTACCTTAATGATCTTTATTAGTTGCGGATGCTTGCTAGAGTTCCAATCATAAGTGCATATGATCCAAGAAGAGAAAGTATGTTAGCTTATGCCTCTCCCTCAAATAGAATTGCTATAGTGATTATCGGTCTAGTAAAGTAGTCAATTGCTTAGGGACAATTCCACAACTCCTACTACCACTTTTCCACACTTGCTATATTTACTTTATTGCTTCTTTATCTAAACAGCCCCTAGTTTTTATTTACGTCTTCTTTATTATCTTGCAAACCTATCCAACAACACCTACAAAGTACTTCTAGTTTCATACTTGTTCTAGGTAAAGCGAACGCTAAGCCTGCGTAGAGTCGTATCAGTGGAAGATAGGGCTTGAGAGAATATCTGTTCTACCTTTAGCTCCTCGTTGGGTTCGACACTCTTACTTATCGAAAGAGGCTACAACTATCCCGTATACTTGCGGGTTATCAAGACCTTTTCTGGCGCCGTTGCCGGGGAGTCATAGCGTGGGGTGAATATTATTGTGTGTGCTTGTTTGCTTTATCACTAAGTAATTTTTATTTGTTGTTCTAAGTTGTTCTCTATCTTTAGTTATGGATATGGAACACGAAATACCAAAAAAAATAGGTGTACTTACTGCTCGTGGAGATGGGGAACCTCCTAAAACCCTCGATGATCATTATGTGAAGAATATTATGTACTACTTTGATAATCCTGAGAAAACCCCATTCAATTATGTTATGGGAGACACGTTGGATCAACGTGAATAATTTATGGATTATCGCTTGACACAAAAAGGGAGACTATTATGGGATCAAATTTATATGTTGCGTGCGTTGGTATGTCCGGGATCTATGCTTGAGATATGATATTACTTGTTGCTCTAGGATGAAGGCTCCACACCTTCCCCTTTAATGCAAATTTAATGATAATGAAACCTTAGCTTCTTATGCTAATGGTATATATGATTACTATGATGTTGAACGAATTGAAGAATTTGTTGCTTTTAAGGCTGCTTATGAAATTGAATCTTTGTTTGAAAAGTATGAAGCTTTAGATGATGATGTTTATAGGCCTGAAAATTATGCTATCTTGAAATATTGCTATGAAAATTATGAATATAACTACGATATTAATGCATTTATTGAGAAAGTCTCCGCTGTCCAAGAAGAGACTAATATTTTGCAGGAGTCTATGGAAGAAGAAATTGATGAAACGGTGAGCTCATTGGATGAAAAAGATGAGGAGGAGAGCGAAGAACAAAAGGAGGAAGAGCGGATTGATCACCCATGCCCACCTTCTAATGAGAGTAACTCTTCAACTCGTACATTGTTTAATTTCCCTTCGTGCTTACCGAAGGATGATTGCTATGATGATTGCTATGATCCCGTTGATTCTCTTGAAATATCCCTTTTTGATGATGCTTGCTATGCTTGTGGCCAAGATGCCAATATGAATTATGCTTACGGAGATGAACTTGCTATAGTTCCTTATGTTAAACATGAAATTGTTGCTATTGCACCCACGCATGTTAGTCCTATTATCTTTTTGAATTCTCCCGACTACACTATATCGGAGAAGTTTGCGCTTATTAAGGATTATATTGATGGGTTGCCTTTTACTATTGCACATGATGATTTTGATAGATATAATATGCATGTCCTTGCTGCTCCTACTTGCAATTATTATGAGAGAGGAACTATATCTCCACCTCTCTATGTTTCCCACACTATGAAATTGCAAGAAACTACTTATACTATGCATTGGCCTTTACTTGGTGTGCATGAATTGTTCTTTTATGACATGCTGATGCATAGGAAGAGAGTTAGACTTCGTTGTTGCTTGATATATGTTACTTTGTGCTCACTACTAAATTACAAATCATTGTTAATTAAAATTGGTTTTGATATACCTTGGGATCCGGGTGGATCCATTACTTGAGCACTAGATGCCTAGCTTAATGGCTTTAAAGAAAGCGCTGCCAGGGAGACAACCCGGAAGTTTTAGAGAGTCATTTATTTCTGTTAAGTGCTTTCATATAGTTTAAAAACAAAAAAAAATAAAGAGGGGAACCTAAAAACTTTTCAAAAAGGAAAGTGAAAGTGAGAAAGACAAGCATTGTTGAAGTGGGAGCTAGCCTTGAACTTTGTTCATGCTCACGGAAACTTTGTGAATCTTGATTACAGAAACTTTTCATCAAAAATAATTATCCCCTTGTACAATTCCATTGTATTATAAAAATAATGTGCCAAGGTTTGCCTTTAGGATGTTTACAATGCTTGTTGGTTTGTACGGTGCAGGACAGAAACTTTGGCTGTAGTGAGTGATTTTACATTTTTATCTGGAACGTCAAACGGTTCTGATTCTTTTTGCATTGTATTTCTGTACAACTTGTTTATATTTCCTAATTTTTGTAGAATTTTTGGGGTACCATAAGTATGGTGAATGTTCAGATTTCTACAGACTGTTCTATTTTTTACAGATTCTGTTTTTGATGCATAGTTTGCTTGTTTTGATGAATCTATCAATTTATATCAGTGGATTTAAGCCATGGAAAAGCTATTACAGTAGACACAATGAAAAAACAAAATATGAACTGGTTTGCAACAGTACTTAGAGTAGTGATTTGCTTTATTATACTAACGGATCTTACTGAGTTTTCTGTTGAAGTTTTGTGTGGATGAAGTGTCTAATCGAGGAGGTCTCGATATGAGGAAAAGGAAGAGAGGCAAGAGCTCAAGCTTGGGGATGCCCAAGGCACCCAAGTAAATATTCAAGGAGACTCAAGCGTCTAAGCTTGGGGATGCCCCGGAAGGCATCCCCTCTTTCTTCAACAAGTATCGGTATGTTTTCGTATTCGTTTCGTTCATGCGATATGTGCAAGTCTTGGAGCGTCTTTTGCATTTAGTTTTCACTTCTCTTTTATGCACCATGCTGGTATGAGATAGTCCTTGGTTGATTCATAGAATGCTCATTGCACTTCACTTAAATCTTTTGAGTGTGGCTTTATAGAATGCTTCATGTGCTTCACTTATATCATTTGAAGTTTGGATTGCCTGTTTCTCTTTACTTAGAAAACCGCCATTTGTAGAATGCTCTTTTGCTTCACTTATATTTGTTAGAGCGTGGGCATATCTTTTGTAGAAAGAATTAAACTCTCTTGCTTCACTTATATCAATTTTGAGAGATGGCATGAATTGGTCATTCACATGGTTAGTCATAAAATCCTACATAAACTTGTGGATCACTGAATATGATATGTTTGATTCCTTGCAATAGTTTTGCGATATAAAGATGGTGATATTAGAGTCATGCTAGTGGGTGGTTGTGGATTGTAGAGACACTTGTGTTGAGGTTTGCAAGTCCCGCATGCACGTATGGTAACCGTTGTGTGACAAATTTGAAGCATGAGGTGTTTCTTTGATTGTCTTCCTTATGAGTGGCGGTCGGGGACGAGCGATGGTCTTTTCCTACCAATCTATCCCCCTAGGGGCATGCGTAGTAGTACTTTGCTTCGAGGGCTAATAAACTTTTGCAATAAGTATATGAGTTCTTTATGATTAATGTGAGTCCATGGATTATATGCACTTTTACCTTTCCATCATTGCTAGCCTCTTCGGTACCGTGCATTGCCCTTTCTCACCTCGAGAGTCGGTGCAAACTTTGCCTGTGCATCCAAACCCCGTGCTATGATACGCTCTATCACACATAAGCCTCATTATATCTTCCTCAAAACAGCCACCATACCTACCTATTATGGCATTTCCATAGCCATTCCGAGATATATTGCCATGCAACATCCATCATCATCATATACATGACTTGAGCATTTAGTGTCATATTGCTTTACATGATCGTAAGATAGCTAGCATGATGTTTTCATGGCTTGTCCGTTTTTATGTCATTGCTACGCTAGATCATTGCACATCCCGGTACATCGCCAGAAGCATTCATATAGAGTCATATCTTTGTTCCAGTATCGAGTTGTAATATTGAGTTGTAAGTAAATAAAAGTGTGATGTTCATCATTATAGAGCATTGCCCCATGATAAAAAAGGAAAGGCCAAAGAAGCCTAAATAAAAAAGGGGGGCCAAAGAAGCCCACCGAAAAAAAATAAAAAAGAAAAGAAAAGGGGCAATGTTACTATCCTTTTTCCACACTTGTGCTTCAAAGTAGCACCATGTTCTTCATATAGAGAGTCTCCTATATTGTCACTTTCATATACTAGTGGGAATTTTCATTATAGAACTTGGCTTGTATATTCCAACGATGGGCTTCTTCAAATGCCCTAGGTCTTCATGAGCAAGCAAGTTGGATGCACACCCACTTAGTTTCAGTTTGAGCTTTCATACACTTATAGCTTTAGTGCATCCGTTGCATGGTAATCCCTACTCCTCACATTGACATCAATTGATGGGCATCTCCATAGCCCGTTGATTAGCCGCGTCGATGTGAGACTTTCTCTTTTTTTGTCTTCTCCACATAACCTCCATCATTATATTCTATTCCACCTATAGTGCTATATCCATGGCTTACGCTCATGTATTGCATGAGGGTTGAAAAAGTTGAAGCGCGTTAAAAAGTATGAACCAATTGCTCAGCTTGTCATCGGGGTTGTGCATGATGGGGGCATTTTGTGTGACAAAAATGAAGCATGGCCAAACTATATGATTTTGTAGGGATAAGCTTGCTTTGGCCTTGTTGTTTTAAAAAGACATGATTGCTTTATTGGTACGCTCGAAGTATTATTGTTTTTATGTCAAATGATAGACTATTGCTTTTAATCACTCATGTCTTAATATTCATGCCATGATTAGACATATGATCAAGATTATGCTAGGTAGCATTCCACATCAAAAATTATCATTTTTATCATTTACCTACTCGAGGACGAGCGGGAATTAAGCTTGGGGATGCTGATACGTCTCTGTTGTATCTATAATTTTTTATTGTTCCATGCCAATATTATTCAACTTTCATATACTTTTGGCAACTTTTTATACTATTTTTTGGGACTAACATATTGATCCAGTGCCCAGTGCCAATTCCTGTCTGTTGCATGTTTTATGTTTCGCAGAAACCCAATATCAAACAGAGTCCAAACGGGACAAAAACGGACGGAGAATTATTTTGGAATATTAGGGATTTTCCGGAGGAAGAATCAACGCGAAACGGTGCCTGAGGTGGCCACGAGACAGGGGGGCGTGCCCTCCCCCGTAGGCGCGTCTGGCACCCTCGTGGGCCACCCGTAAGGCGGTTGACGCTCTTATTTTGCCACAAGAAAGCTAATTTTATGAGGAAAATCTGGGCAAAAGATTCACCCCAATCGGAGTTACGGATCTCCGGATATAAAAGAAACGGTGAAGGGGAAGGATCTGGGAACGCAGAAACAGAGAGATATATCCAATCTCGGAGGGGCTCTCGCCCCTCCCACGCCATGGGAGCCAAGGACCAGAAGGGAAACCCTTCTCCCATCTAGGGAGGAGGTCAAGGAAGAAGAAGAAGAAGGGGGTCTCTCTCCCCCTTGCTTCCGGTGGTGCCGGAATGCTGCCGGGGGCCATCATCATCACCGCGATCTACACCAACACCTCCATCATCTTCACCAATGTCTCCATCACTTTCCCCCATCTATATTCAGCAGTCCACTCTCCCGCATCCTGTTGTAACCTCTACTTGAACATGGTGCTTTATGCTTCATATTATTATCCAATGATGTGTTGCCATCCTATGATGTTTGAGTAGATTTTCGTTGTCCTATTGGTGATTGATGAATTGCTATGATTGGTTTGAGTTGCATGTTTTATTATTGGTGTTGTCCTATAGTGCCCTTCGTGTCGCGCAAGCGTGAGGGATTCCCGTTGTAGGGTTTGCAATATGCTTATGATTTGCTTATGGTGGGTGGCGTGAGTGAACAGAAGCACACACCCGAGTAAGTAGGTTGTTTGCGTATGGGATAAAGGGGACTTGATGCTTTAATGCTATGGTTGGGTTTTACCTTAATGATCTTTATTAGTTGCGGATGCTTGCTAGAGTTCCAATCATAAGTGCATATGATCCAAGAAGAGAAAGTATATTAGCTTATGCCTCTCCCTCAAATAGAATTGCAATAGTGATTATCGGTCTAGTAAAGTAGTCAATTGCTTAGGGACAATTCCACAACTCCTACCACCACTTTTCCACACTCGCTATATTTACTTTATTGCTTCTTTATCTAAACATCCCCTAGTTTTTATTTACGTGTTCTTTATTATCTTGCAAACCTATCCAACAACACCTACAAAGTACTTCTAGTTTCATACTTGTTCTAGGTAAAGCGAACGCTAAGCGTGCGTAGAGTCGTATCAGTGGTAGATTGGGCTTGAGAGAATATTTGTTCTACCTTTAGCTCCTCGTTGGGTTCGACACTCTTACTTATCGAAAGAGGCTACAACTATCCCGTATACTTGCGGGTTATCAAGAGCCTCCACTTGTACTAAGTAGAAATACTATTTATGCATCCAAAATCCTTAAACCCAGTTTGTCGTATGAGTCCACCATACCTACCTATATGCGGTATTCTTGTGTCGTTCTAAGAAAATTTGTATGTGTCATCTCTAATTTTCAAAATAAATTTCCTTTCTGTGTGCTTGTACCGCTCATGAAGCGGCACGGGGTGGCCAATATTTTCCATGCTAGATGTGTTATTCTCAAAACGAGTGTTTATTCACTTGTCATTGCATGAGAGTACGGCTATAATAGGGATGCCCAGTCCCGAAATGAAAAAATAAATTTACTTTATGTTGCCAAATAATAAATTCCTTGGAAAGTGTTGGTATGGAAGGCACCCGTGGATACGGCTAGCCATGGATTATGAAAGAATGGTGGAAAAAGGAATAAACTTTATTTTTTGTTTAGTTACCGTCTATGATATATCTAGCATGGAAAGTGTTGGGAATTACTCGGTCATTTTCGTTGACGGGAAAAGTATGCCTCTCAAAAAAATATTTCTCAATTTAAGCTTTGAGCTCTGGCACCTCTACAAATCCCTACTCCCCTCTACGAAGGGCCTATCTATTTACTTTATGCAATTTTTATTTTTATTTGAGTCTCCATATTCTCTTATAAGCACCAACTAAGGGGCACTATGATCGTACTTGAGCATTGGATGTAGCTAATATGCAAGTGTGTTTCATGAATGGATCAATGATTAAGCATGATGGGCTAGGGATAACTTGCTTTAGTATGATATTTTGAAAGACATGGTTGCTTGTTGATATGCTTGAGTATTGAAATCTTCATGTCAAAACTAGACTTTTGCTTTGAACCATATAAAAGTCCATATGTCAATGCTACAAAAGAAAAGAATATGTGATGAACATGTTAGGCAGCATTCCACATCGAAAATTCTGTTTTTATCATTTACCTACTCGAGGACGAGCAGGAATTAAGCATGGCAATGGCGATACGTCTCCAACATATCTATATTTTTTTTATTGTTCCATGCTGTTATATTATCATTCTTGGATGTTTTACAATCATTTTATAGCAACCTTATATCATTTTTGGGAATAACCTATTCACATAGTGCCCAGTGCCAGTTGTTGTTTTTTTGCTTGTTTTTTACTTCGCAGAATATCAGTACCAAACGGAGTCCAAACACAGTGAAACTTTTTGGAGAAATTTTATGGACCAGAAGACACAACTTGGGCCAAAGAAGTACCGGAGGGGTGTCCGAGGAGGGCACAACCCACCTAGGCACGCCTAGGGGCCCAATCGCATCTTGGTGGGTTGTGCCCACCTCGGTGGCCTCCCGCACTGCCTCTTTGCTCTATAAATACCCCAAAAATCGAGAAACCCTAGGGGAGTCGACGAAACACAATTCTAGCCGCCGCAAGTTCCAGAACCACGAGATCCAATCGAGACACCATCACGGAGGTGTTCATCATCCTCATTGGTGCCTCTCTGATGATGCGTGAGTAGTTCATTGTAGACCTACGGGTCCGTAGGTAGTTGCTAGATGGATTCCTCTCTCTCTCTCTCTCTCTTGATTCTCAATACAATGTCTCTTTGAGATCTATTTGATGTAACTCTTTTTGCGGTGTGTTTGTTGGGATCCGATGAACTTTGAGTTTATGATCAGATCTATAACCATGAAAGTTATTTGAGTTTTCTTTGATCTCTTATATGCATGATTACTTATAGCCTCGTATTTCTTCTTTGAATCTTTAGTTTAGTTAGGCCAACTAGATCGATTTTTCTTGCGATGCTAAGAGGTGCTTTGTGATGGGTTCGATCGTGCGGTGTTCTTTCCAAGTGATAGAAGGGGAAGCAAGACACGCATGTATGTTGCTATTAAGGATAACAAGATGGGGGCTATTCCTACATGAATAGATCTCGTCTACATCATGTCACTATTCTTATTGCATTACTCCGTTTCTCCATGAACTTAATACACTAGATGCATGCTAGATAGCGGTCGATGTGTGGAGTAATAGTAGTAGATGTAGGTAGGAGTCGGTCTACTAATCTTGGATGTGATGCCTATATAATGATCATTGCCTGGATATCATCATAATTATTTGATGTTCTATCAATTGCCCAACAGTAATTTGTTTACCCACCGTATGTTATTTTCTCGAGAGAAGCCACTAGTGAAATCTACGGCCCCCGGGTCTATTTTTCCCATCATATATTTTTAAATCTATATTGTTATTTGTCGTTTTCTTTATTTCCATCTTTTATTTTCAGATCTATATAACAAAAAACCCAAAAATACCTCATTGATATTTATTTGTCGTTATTCTATTTGCATCTACCAATCTTTTACCCGAGAGGGATTGACAACCCCTCTTACACGCCGGGTTGCAAGTATTTGTTCTTTGTGTGCAGGTACCGTTTACATAGTGTTGCTTGGTTCTCCTACTGGTTCAATAACCTTGGTTTCATAACTAAGGAAAATACCTACCATAGTTGTGCTGTATCACCCCTTCCTCTTGGGGAAAATGCTGACATGGATACGAGCTATCATCAGTCCTCTCCCATTTTGATGATGTCCTCCCCCGTTCTGATGGACCAGCTCGGTCCTAGCGATCGTCGAAAATTATCTGAAATCAATAAAGAAAGAAGTAGTTACAATACATAAGTGGATGAGACCCCAACCAAACTTTATTAAGCTGAATGTAGATGGTTGCTTCCATTCAAATTTCAGTTCTGGCGCCACTGGAGCTATTTTGTGTGATGAGAAGGGGCGGTTTATAGTTGCGCAGTGCAGAGTTATCCTACATGTAGCTGATGTGATGATAGTTGAAGCCATTGCTATGCGTGATGGTTTATCATTTGCAAATTCTATAGGTTTCAACATGATTGAGGTTGAACCTGACTCGATAAATGTGGTGAATTATTGTCAAGGGCAAGACCAATGGTGGGATGCATCGGCAGCGATTTTTGTTGACTACATAGATGCGACAACGTTAATTGGGTAGGTCATCTTCAAGCATTGTTCCCGTGATGCAAATTCAGTAGCACATGAGCTAGCTAAGTTTAGTTTTTGTAATAAACATAATGAGAGCTGGTCTAATGAAGCACTGGATTCTTACTTAGCCAGCTGGTGAATGATGTAGTTGTTCTTTGATCTAATAAAGCTAGTCATGATGGCCTTTCCCGAAAAAACACGGGATGCTGTCAGATTCAGCTGTCCACTTTGTAGCAAGGATGATGCTGCGCTCAAAGGTTTGCGAGAAAGTTCATGTTGAAGAGCTTTTGCAACAAAGATATTGTTTCATATATTTTTTGCAACAAAATTAATGTTGCATAATTTTTTACAAGTGTTATGGAAGAAAGTTTTGCAACATTAGTGATGTTGCAGAAATATTTTTTGTAATGGGGAGGACATTGGAAGAAAAAACCATTGTTGGTCATTCACAGTGAGCTCTTGTCGAACGGTGGCGAGGGAGGAGTGGCATTGCCAACAAGTGCCGGACCTCCGACCAAGTCGCCTCGCCACCATCCTCCTCTCCAGCGAGGTGT
The DNA here is from genome assembly GCF_018294505.1 of Triticum aestivum. Lineage (NCBI taxonomy): Eukaryota > Viridiplantae > Streptophyta > Magnoliopsida > Poales > Poaceae > Triticum > Triticum aestivum. The sequence goes on from NC_057801.1 coordinate 565,807,761, forward strand.
GCCCACCACGTGTTGCCAACCGTCACGGTGGAGGCGGGCGGCAATGGCGGCCACCGTGCCTGACCCCAAGTGCATAACTAAACAAACATACAAGGTAGCAATAGATGAAGAATAGGCAAACATACAAACATACAATTTTAAGCATGATGAACTGAAAGATAGTGAAAAGCATCAAGTAGAAAGTCTTCGATTCAAAGTCTTCAGAGTGAGAGAAACAAATTCTTCAACACAAAAATACTGAAAGTAAGGGGTTGAGAAATTTGGACCAGGGGTGGCTCGGTAAAGACAATGAATTTGTTTGATCAGTTCCAGTTGTTGTATCAATTGTACATCTGGCTAGGGGGCTCGGGATTTAACTCAGAAGTCACTTAGTTTTCACCTTATTCCCCTTGATCTAAGATTATTTATACCTCACCCAATCACTCGTGGTAAGTCTTCAAGGTGGACTTTTGAAACCTTCACAAACTTGTTCTATGACACTAAAATTCTTTTTGGGTGCTCAAAACTTAAAAAAGCTGAAATGACAATGCTTTTTAGCCAAATGGCTAATTTTATGGTCGTGGCGGCATTTTGAGACCATTAGCTCAAAATCCTATAGTTTAACGACAGCAGTAGATATCATATAACATTTAAGTTTGGCATTACTTTAAGTTTAAGACTCCAATAGAACAATATAACATGTTCAACGAAGTACAGGAGCCGCTCCACTGTGGGGAAGGAAGAGGAATAATAGGCCGAGCCCAAGGTGACAGTGTGTATGCGCTCATTTGCATAAATAGAAATAACGGGCGCAGAAGACGTCGAATATGAGTTGGCACCCGATCTAGAGACATACACCAAGTCCTATTTAATCCCCTTTAAGCCCACTTACCGGTTTAACAATTTAAGATTTAGAGACTACCCGGACCCCCTCACCCCCTCGCGTCGCCTCCCCTAGGCGACGCCAGGGGACCCAAACCCTAGCACCGCAGGTCCCTCCCATCTCCTCTCCTGCCGCCGCTATCGCCGACCAAGTCTGCTGTGGCGGTGGACCCGACGCCAAGACGCTAGGGCGAGTGGTGTGCTGCGAAATCTCCCAGAGGCGGCAGGGGCGACTCCGGTGTTGGATCCACGAGCGGCAGGTAGGGTGATACCCCTTGCCTATGCGGCGGCGGCCAGATCCATGGCCGACATGGTGCTCTTCCCAAACATCGGGACACCTTCGCTTCTATCAAGTGGTATCAGATTTCTAGGTTGCTCGGTGAGATTCTCCAGTTTTTCGTAGTTTAGATCGAGTATGTTCATCATACCTATAGTCCACGAAAAAGCCAAAAAATAATAATTTAGGGTTAGTTCATCATATCCGAACCAATCTGAGACTTTGCATAATATTTTTAGAGTTTTGCTTTGTTGAATTTACGGTTGCATCGTCGTGTCGAGTTGCTGGTCTTAGCGTCTAGTCCTTTAGAGTTTCGAGTTATATTCATAGGTTGTCACGTCACCGTTGCCTACCACCGCATCATCATCATTGTCGCTGTCATATACCACCACCACATATTCGCCGCCAATTCGATTCGATATACGCTACCACCTATCCGCCGCCATCACGCCAATCCGAGTCCACCTGCAACATATATCCGCCACCATTCCGAGTTCCACCAGATTCATCTCCTCCACTAGTCCTAGTCCGAGTCTAGTATCTATTACTCTGTTGTCGATTTCCAGATCACGCCATACTCCGAGTCGTGACAGAGTAGGACTGTCGGAATTCTGTGCTACCCGCGGTAGAAATAGCTCCAGTTTAACAAAAAACTAAGTCTGAAAAATTCTGGCTAGACAGTGTTTAGACCATTTGTAGACTTTTTTGAAAAATTATTGTTGCGGAGCAAAAAAAAGAGGAAACAAGTGCAAAAAGGTGAAAAAATGAAAAAAAAATCATAGTGTGCTCTTCCCTTGTTTACGTGTCACACCGTGATTTTGTCAGTGTTCTAGGCTCATGTCTCTAGCACGGTCTAGCCTAGGACCAGCACAGTACCATCGTTGAGCGTTTATTCAACTTTGCATCTCTGAATTGATTATTGCTGACCCTTTTTGCTACCATATTATAAGCCTTCCTAGCTCCACATACATCTACGTCGTGCATTTGACTCTCCCTAGTAATCGCTCTATCCAAGCTTTGAGAGTTTTGACTACAATGGTTGCTGATCAGCACCTGCTGTTGGGTAAGAACTGGTAAGAATTTGAGATTTGCTTGACGGATTTGTGATACACTGCCACTTTCTAGTATTATGTAGGATCATATTCTTGTGTGTTTTTGTTGCTGCTAACCATGGCAGGATCACAAGCCGACGAGATTGACTGGGAGAACATCACAAAGAAGGAGCTTCATGATAAATTTCAACAAATGTTGAGTCAACAAGTGGAAGACGTCATGGCCAGCTTTGGAAAGGCATTGGAGAGGATTGACAATGTTGAGAAGACAATTGACACCAAGTTGGACGCAAAGTTATGAAGTACTTGCGCGTCTTCCACAACCACCACCCGCATCTACTACACCATTACAACAACAATAACAACCACCTCCAGTCGTGAAATAGCCCTCCGCTGAGCGGGCCGTGTTTCTCTTGAGCCAGGACAAAATTTTAGCACCGCTGCTACTGCTGTTGATGCTTCTGTTGCTCCTGCTGCTACTGCAGAGGTGGAGGACTATTATGAGGATGAGGTTGATCAAAATCAGAACTACGTGCAACCACCAGCACCACCACCACTAGGTCGACCTCATGCATATAATCGCAACGGTAGGGCTCCAACACCACCTCAGGTATGAGATTATGACCATATTCCTAAACTAAAATTGAATGTCCCACCGTTTGAGGTAGATACATTCCTGATGTATATCTTACTTGGGAATTAGAAACTAAAGAATGTTTCACATGCTTACAGTATCCCGAGGATAGACGTGTTGTTGCTGCTGTTTGGGAATTCACTAGTTTTGCTTCTGTTTGGTGGTCTGAACATTGTAGATTATATCATGATAATATGCCTACTACTTGGGCTTCTTTGAAAACTACTATGCGTACTCGTTGGGTTCCACCATATTATCAACGTGAATTACTTCAAAAACTGCATTGTTTGAGAAAAGAATTTTTTTTGTAGATGAGTATTATCAGGAAATACAAACTGGCATGATTAGATGTGGTATTGTTGAGGATAATGAAGCTATGCTTGCATGTTTTATGGGTGGATTAAATAAAGAGATCTAGACCATTCTAGAGTATAAGGAGTATAATAATATCACTCGTTTATTCCATCTTGCTTGCAAAGTTGAACGTGAAGTGCAGGATCAACAGGCATTGACGCGAACTAATTTTTCTGCAGGTCGATCTTCATCATGGACACCACGTACATACTCTACTCCCACACATCCTACTGTAGCACCGCTGACTTCAGCCGCCAATTCCAACCGAGATATAAGAAAACAAGCACCACCACCACCATCTGCCAGGAGTACACCTTCCGGTCCCACACAGAGCTCTTCTTCATCCATGGCATCAACAGGGCAAACACATGATATTATTTGACGTCGTTGCAAGGGTGGAGGTCATTATGCGAGAGAATGCCCATCTAAGTGTGTGATGATTGCTACTGAGGATGGTGGGTATGAGTCTGCTAGTGACTATGATGAGGAGAATTTGGCTCTTATTACAAACATGGTGAAGATGATTCTGATCATGAGACGCAATACATGGCTGCTGAAGATGCTGACAGGTATGAAAGTTTAGTTGCTCAACGTGTTTTGGGTGTGCAGGTCACACAAGCTGAGCAAAATCAGAGGCATAATTTGTTCCACACAAAGGGAGTTGTGAAGGAACGTTCTGTTCGCGTCATCTTAGATGGAGGGAGCTGCAACAACTTGGCTAGCATGGAGATGGTGGAGAAGTTATCTCTCACCACAAGACCACATCCACATCCTTACTACATCCAATGGTTCAACAACAACGGCAAGGTAAAGGTAACATGTACTGTTTGTGTACATTTTAGTATCTCTACATATGCTGATTATGTTGATTGTGACGTGGTACCCATGCAAGCATGTTCCTTATTACTTGGTAGACCACGACAATTCGATAAAAATTCTGTCCACCATGGTAGAAACAATAAGTATACTCTTGTTCATAATGATAAACATATTACTTTGCTTCCTATGACCCCTTATTCTATTTTGAAAGATGATATTAATCGAGCTAATAAAGCAAAACAGGAGCAAAATAAGAGTGAAAATCAGATTGTGGCAAAAGAATTTGAGCAACAAATGAAGCCTAATAACAAACCATCATCTCATGTTGCTTCTGAAATTAAATTGAAAAGTGGATGTTTACTTGCCACCAAATCTGATATTGATTTTTTTGACAGAAAGACTGTAAGGGAACCCCCTACAATATAATTGGTGCAACAAACCCAAATTGCAAGTACCATGCCTTGAACCTGGGTGGGTGGGAAGGCATCAACCCCTTCCCACCACTAGGCTATGCCTTAGTCTGCTAAATCTGATATTGATGATCTAGATTTTAGCAAATCTGTTTGCTATGCATTTGTGTGCAAAGAGGCATTATTTTCATTCAAGGACATGCCTTTCTCTTTGCCTCCTGCTGTCACTAACATTTTGTAGGAGTTTGCAGACGTCTTTCCACAAGACATGCCACCAAGATTGCCACCTATTAGAGGGATTGAGCATCAGATTGACTTAATTCCCGGTGCTTTGCTGCCAAATTGTGCGCCATACCGTACCAATCCAGAGGAGACAAATGAGATTATGCGTCAAGTACAGGAGCTACTCGACAAAGGTTATATACACGAATCTCTTAGTCCTTGCGATGTTCCTATTATACTAGCGCCAAAAAGGATGGTACATCGCGTATGTGTGTTGATTCTAGAGGCATTATAATATTACCATTCATTATCGTCATCCTATTCCGAAGCTAGATGATATGCTTGATGAATTGAGTGGCTCTACAATTTTCTCCAAAGTTGATTTGCGTAGTGGATACCATCAAATTCGTATGAAATTGGGAGATGAATGGAAAACAACATTTAAAACAAAGTTTGGATTATATGAGTGGTTAGTTATGCCTTTTGGGTTAACTAATGCACCTAGTACCTTCATGAGATTAATGAACGAAGTTTTACGTGCTTTCATTGGATGATTTGTGGTAGTTTACTTTGATGATATACTGATATATAGCAGATCTGTGGAGGAACATTTGGAACATTTACGTGTTGTTTTTATTGCTCTACATTATGCATGTTTGGTTGGTAACCTCGGGAAGTGCACCTTTTGCACCGACCGAATATCTTTTCTTGGCTATGTTGTTACTCCATAGGGAATTGAAGTTGAAAAGGCCAAGATTGAAGCTATTTGAGAGTTGGCCGTAGCCCAAAACAGTCGCACAAGTGAGGAGTTTTCTTGGCATCGTTGGTTTCAATAGGCGTTTTGTGAGAGATTCCAGCACCATTGCTACCTCTCAATGAGCTTACAAAGAAGGACGTGCCTTTTGTTTGGGGCACCGCATGTGAAGAAGCCTTCATGGTATTGAAAGATAAATTGACACATGCTCCTTTACTCCAACTTCCTAATTTTAATAAGACTTCCGAGCTTGATCGTGATGCTAGTGAAATTGGATTAGGAGGTGTGTTACTACAAGATGGCAAACCTGTTGCATACTTTTCTGAAAAATTGAGTGGGCCTAGTCTAAACTATTCTACTTATGATAAAGAATTATATGCTCTTGTTCAGACCTTAGAAACATGGCAACATTATTTATGGCCCAAAGAATATTATACATTCTGATCTTGAATCTTTGAAACACATTAAAAGTCAAGCAAAACTGAACCGTAGACATGCTAAATGGGTTGAATTCATTGAGACTTTCCCTTATGTCATTAAATACAAGAAGGGTAAAGAAAATGTTATTGCTGATGCATTGTCTCGTCGTTATACTATGCTTTCACAATTTGACTTTAAAATATTTGGTTTGGAGACCATCAAAGATCAATATGTGCATGATGCTAAATTTAAAGATGTATTGCAGAATTGTAAAGAAGGGAGAACATGGAACAAGTTCATCGTTAACGATGGATTTGTGTTTCATGCTAACAAGCTATGCATTCCAACTAGCTCCTTCGTCTTTTGTTGTTGCAGGAGGGACATGGAGGAGGATTAATGTGACACTTTGGCGTCAAAAAGACAGAGGACGTACTTGCTACACATTTCGTTTGGCCAAAGATGAGACGAGATATTGAGCGCTTTGTTGCTTGTTGCACTACATGTTAAAAAGCTAAGTCACGACTCAATCCTCATGGTTTATATATGCCTTTTCCTGTACCTAGTGTTCCATGGGAGGATATCTCTATGGACTTTGTTTTGGGTTTAATTACCTTGAACAAAGAAGGGGAGGGATAGCATAGTTGTTGTCATGGATATATTCTCTAAAATGACACACTTCATACCATGTCATAAAAGCGATGATGCTGCTAATGTTGCTGATTTGTTCTTTCTTGAAATTATTCGCTTGCATGGTGTGCCAAATACAATTGTTTCAGAACGTGATACTAAATTTCTTAGCCACTTTTAGAGATGTTTATGGCCTAAGTTGGGGGCTAAATTGCTTTTTAGTACTACATGTCACCCCCAAGCTGATGGACAAACTGAGGTAGTCAATAGAATATTGTCTACTATGCTTAGGGCTGTTTTGAAGACTAACCATAAAATGTGGGAAGAATGCTTGCCTCACATTGAATTTGATTATAATCGTGCAGTACATTCTACTACTAAGATGTGACCTTTTGAGATTGTGTATGGTTTCCTTCCTCATGCACCCATTGATTTGTTGTCTCTTACAGGGCCGGGCCCACAGTGGTGCCAAAAGTGCGGCCCGCACAGGGCCCAAAATTTTGAGGGTCCCCAAATTTTTATATAGGCCTAGTATTAAAAAGGAAAAAAACTAAGCGCTATTGGGCCTTGTGGCGTTGGAGTTGGGCTGGAGGCCTTAGCCAGGCGACGAGGCGAACGATCGAGCGGCGAGCCGCGAGCGCACGCTACAGGGAGTCAGGGATCGGAATTACTTAAAAAAAGCTACATGATTGCTAGATCGGGATCGGGCAACTGGCACATCTCGAATGGTCAAGCAATCGTGGCTACGGGAACCGAAGAATCGTCCCTCGTCTCATCGCCCATAGCCTCGTCTCGTCGCTCACGCCCACGTCTCGATAAGCAGCCGGCCCTGGTGTGTTCGCTCTCGGATCTTCGAAATTTGGATTCAGTGCGACAACCGACAGGCCGCTGCCTTCCTCACCTCCTCTCTTAAATTTTAGACTCGTCAACGTCATCTCCTCGGATCGATCGAAGACCAACTCCCCCAACCTACAGGTGCTTATCGAGTCCTTTTTTCGATTAACTTTGTTTCCTACTTCTAATTCCTAATTTTCTAATTAACTATTAGCAGGGATCATTAGTTCCTTAAAGATTGGTTCTTACCTCCTCGATTAAAGATCGTAGTGTAGCAGTTCAATCGGACATGATCCAAAACAAGGTGAGTTAGACGGTCTGTCTAATTGCCAAACATCAACACATGATCTTCAATTATATAATATTCATTTTACTATAAAAGAGGCATGATTGTTTTTCCAATGTAAGTATTAATTGTATATAGATTTCTATTGACTATTCCTGTGATAGTTGCATCAGCAGAAAGAAGTTTTTCTAAATTGAAGCTATTGAAGTTCTATATACGTACTACTATGACACAACAAAGACTCAATAATTTGGCCATAATAGCACTTGAGAGAAGTGTTGGATTGATTACGAGGATATAATCGAAGATTTCATTTCAAAGAACACTAAAAGAATGAGTATGTTTAAATAAATAACGACCGGGAGTTGGATAGGTATGACTTTTATATGTCCAATTGTTATGTAAGGCGTTATATTATAGACATTATTAAAATTTTCTGCAAGATATATATACATTATAATAGCTTGTTAGGTCATTTTTTGTGAGATAGGGTCCATTTTTTAGTTTCGCACAGGGCCCCGGATTTTGCCGGCCCGGCCCTGGTCTCTTACATCTTCGGAGAAGGTTAATTTTGATGCTAAAACAACATGCTGAATTGATCTTAAAAATGCATGAGATAACTAAGGAGAACATTGAGCGTATGAATGCTAAATATAAACTTGCTGGAGATAAGGGTATAAAATGTGTTGTGTTTGCATCTAGAGATCTTGTTTGGTTACATTTGCGTAAGGATAATTTTCCTGATTTGCGCAAATCAAAGATAATGCCACGTGTTGATAGTCTTTTTAAGGTGTTAGAGAAAATAAACGATAACACATACAAACTTGAGCTGCCTGCAGATTTTGGGGTTAGTCCCACTTTTAACATTGCAAAATTGAAGCCTTATTTGGGCGAGGAAGATGAGCTTCCGTCGAGGACGATTCATTTCAAGAAGGGGAGGATGATGAGGACATCAATACCATTGTTACACACACACCCCCTGCTGCTATACACACTGGACCAATTACTAGAGCTCGCACACGCCAATTAAATTATCAAGTACTTATGTTTCTTGGTAATGATTCTAATGTTCATGAGAGTATGATGCTGCCTAAATTGGATACATTTGTCTTGCTTACAGATGAAGGGCCTAGCTTGGACAAGAGGGATGAACATTGGAGCAAGATCAAGCATGGACATGATGACATGCGCAAGGGGAGCAAGAACGGAGTTACAAGTGATGATTTCAGGACTTTGAAGCCACCATAATGAGTGCATGAAGCCTTGAACGAAATATACAAGATGTCATTTATAAATTTCGTCCAAAGGCTATTATAGGTGCTGCGTCACTTTATCTTTGGGCCAGGCCCATGTAATTTCAAAATACAATTTCCTAGGCTGTTTTTAGAGTCCGTATGTGTGGGGAAACAAAGTTAGGGTTGGTTTCGGACCCCTCCTACAAGTGGCAATGAAATTCTCCCCTACTCCTCCATATATACAACCCTTAGGGCATCATTTAGACTTTGGGTTTGTTTATATTAAAAGTTCACCATAGCTGCAACTTCGCGTACTTCGTTTGTGTTCAACGACCAGACCAAGACGTACAGAATCTCATCTTGATCAATAAAGCTTTCATCTTATATTCGCAATATTAAGATTGCAATATCAGTTTCTTGCTTGTTCTTCGTTTGCTTGCAGGAAATAGACCCTCGTGGTCAGGTTGATCATGCTCCGGTGTGGTCAATAACCCCTCGAAAGTTGGTTTAGTGATTGCTAAGGCGCGACGTCTTCGCACGTTCGTAGTCGGATCGTCAAAGTCGACTTCCACAGAAAACGATAGCTATCTCATCGAAACATCGGGACACCTTCGCCTCTATCAGAGTCTGTGTCTGGAGATGGGTCTACGGAAGCCGTGGATCTGGCGTCTCGTCCAGGTCTGCCTTGACGTGGTTTTTTCCAACTGGCGGCGTGTGGAGGGACCGGTGAGGGGTGGCTGGAGGCTCTCTGCCGGCATGACGACGACGTAGCGAGGCTCCGTATGGTTCCAGTTAGTTGCGAGATCGAGGGGGGGGGACTTCCGGAAAAAATTGCGCCGATTACGGTCATGGCGGACGATGGCAGCGTTTGTGACGTCGCTCCTTTCTTGAGGCATCGTTGTTGCATGTCGTGCCACCCCACTCGTGATGCTTCGGGGGAAACCCTAGATCTGGGTCTACCGGATCGGTCGATGATGACATCTTCGATGTCGTTGTCCCTCCCGAGGGCATCGTTTTGGAGCAAGTGCTGGCTGGAGGGGACAAGAGGAGGAGCGGTGTTACATTTGCCGCAAGGCCGACGACGGATCCTGGCGGCATGGCGCTGCAGAGGTTCGGCGACAGGCGCGTGTGGACGGATACGTGCATGATGGTGGCGTTGGCTGGCGCCGTGGTGGTGTCGACGCGAGGCCAGGCAAGGTCAATGCATCAGTTCCTGCTCTGGAGATGGACCGGTGGATGGCGGCGGCAACCTCTAAGAGTGTGCCGATTCGGTGTGTGACCCAGTCCGGGTATGTGGCTGGGCTGGGGGCATGGGGCATTCGGTTCTAGATGTTAGGCTTAAGTGCAATGCCTGTTTGGTATTTGGCTCGAACATTCGGTTCTAGATATCAGGCTTAGGTGCGATGTTAGGGATAGGAGTAGCAACAAGTGTTGCCTAGAGGATGGCTTCAGGCTTGCTGATGTATTACTTTGGATGATTTTTGTGAGTAATTATAATTGATAAAATGGTTGTATGCATCGTCCAGTTGCAAAGGCCGGGATATATCCTACTTAAAAAACAATTTAAGATTTTCTTCCAGAAAAAATGAACTACTATAGTTAACTAAACATGCTGCTGGTTTATTGCTCCATTTACATCCCTAGCCCGAGCTAATCTTTTGAGTTTGATTTTGTGCACGATCTTTTAAGCCAGTGCCTAACTCCTCGTCTTTTTACGGATTCGGTATTGTGTTCGTGTTAGAAAGGGGGAACTTGGGTGAAACCATACTCGCCCTTAGATCATGATCCAACGGTTCCGCGACCTTCTTCCCACCACACAACTACACCGGAAACACAGCGATGGCCGATTGCAACTAACATCAAGCTCCTGTCGTCGTCTCCGTCTCACCTCGTCAGATCTCACCAATCCTCCATCTCCGTCTGGTCTTCCCTCGATCTCCGCGAGGAGATAGTCCAAAACCCTAACCCCCTAGCCTCCCGGCTGAACCCGAGGAGGAGGAGGAAGAGGCGGAGATGGCCTTCATGGCGGCGCTGGAGGCCGATCTGCGCGCTCTCTCCGCCGAGGCGCGCCGCCGCCACCCCGCCGTCAAGGACGCCGCCGAGCACGCAACACTCAAGGTCCGCCCCTCACCTCAGCCCCGAGATTTCAGTGACGCTGCTCATTTCGCCTTCATGTACTTGCTCGCTCGTTTCGGATCCAACAGGCCAACTGGCCAGGGGAGTAGTGTCCAAACATCTCGAACTGTGGTTGGAAGTTGTTGTTAGTCTCTTGTAACTCTCTCCTGTTTGGTTTCGTGATAGCAATGCGTTAGTGAGCTAGCGATGTAGGAGCAGGACTCCCGGTTTGATGATTTTAGGTGACATTTTGCAGGAGAACTAAGGTTTGGCCGATCCCACTTAGGTGACTTGTAGGATAGATATTTCAGCTGCAGTTTGTGACTTCAGTTAGTCCCGGTTAATGATTAGTGTTAGTGAGGGTTTATCCACTTGGCGGGTGCATAATTTCAACTGTAGAGAATGGTTGTGAGTTTTTTGAAGGTTTGGTTCTTGCATTTGGAAAGTCGCAGTTGATTTTGTGACCTTAGTTTTTCGTTGGTGGTCCCAAGCTAAATCTTTGGGCACATAGCTTATGAGAGTAGTTCGAGTAACTGCGCAAGAAGACTGGGCACATACACTGATGCACCCCGTAGAGCTGGATGAAATTTATTGGTTCCTCCAGGTTGAAGGGTTCTGTACCTACTAAGCTGGGTTTCTGTGGTTGGAGGGATAACTTTCATTTACTGTGGTGGAGACTGGAGACAAACAATTGGCTTCTTCTGTTTGCATGTTTCTGTCCACTGGGCACCTATAAGTGCTTTTACAGGATTTCATAATAGAACACACAAAAACATGACTTGATATTAGCATAACTTGAGCAAAATGTACTGGTGCTGGTTTATAGTTAAGATGCAATACTACATAACAAGAGTTGTTAGTTTGTCACAAAAAATAGCCATGAACTATGAACATATGCACAATGAAACATTACTGCTCATATTTATTTGATCAAGTGAGATCACCCGTACCCTACCTCTTAGAAGACTTGGTCCATGAAAATAACATTCACACAACAACAACAACAACAAAGCCTTTAGTCCCAAACAAGTTGGGGTAGGCTAGAGCTGAAACCATAAGATCTCAAAACTAACTCATGGTTCTGGCACATGGATAGCTACCTTACATGCACTCCTGTCCATGGCGCTAGTTCTTGGGTGAGTGATATTCCAGTCCTTCAGATCTCACTTGCCTTTTCTTTCGTGTGTGTGTTGGTTGGTGAGGGGATGTGTTTCCACTTTTTATATTTTCGTGTAGCCTTACTGTATTTGCACTGCCAAGGTTTTTTTTGCCATGTTATCTTGGCTGCACAGAGGAGTGAACTTTAGTGATGCTGGGGCACAATGTTGCCCATAACTAATTTGACAGGTTAAACGACTAATGTCTTTGTTATCAGCAGTATCCTCTGAAGTCTGAACCAAATTAGCTTAGATTTTAGTCAGCATTTAGTTGTACTTGGCCTGCATGGACATGTCGTCCATATTTGTGCACGTTGCTGCCTTGCATCAGTCTTTATCTTGTGGAAACTACCTGCTACCTTCCTGTATTAGTTTTCTATGTTTAAGACGCTTTTGATGTTGTTTTGATTTATGAAGGAAGTAACTAGATAATTGTCATATACTTATATTTCACCACCATTTATTGTTGGGATGCATCAACAACATATCATGTCCAGTTTCAGAAAAATGATTAAGCAAACCCATCCAAAATTATGTGCTGGTACTAATTCCTACCATAATCCAAGTAGTGTCACAATTTCTTCATCTGTAATAGCTAGATGATGAATATCACTTTTCTTATTTCTTATGTTACTGCTGCACAAATACCAGTACTTTCTAGCTTTTCTGTACATTTAACATTCATTTCAGTTCTCATGTGATATAAGTGGTATGCCACTTGCTTAATTACATTCATTTTTAATTCTTTTTGGCCTGCAGCTCCGTTCTCTATCTAATCCAAGGGAAATAGCTCAAAAGGGGGATATATTACGGATCTTTCTGATGGCATGCAGTGTCAAATCAGTGAAGCTGAGTGTGATAGGACTATCCTGTTTGCAAAAGCTTATATCACATGATGCTGTAGCATCATCTGCGTTGAAGGAGATATTAGCTACTTTGAGGGATGTGAGTTCTCTTCACTTATGTATCCACTCGCCTCACTTTTTTGAATTTAGCATAATAAATTTATATATTTGCCTTAGAATTTCTGTGGTTTCTGTTCATGGGCTTATGTTAATTGTTATTCTGGATAATTGAGTTTGATAATGTGTTTTTCTTTGGAAAGCTGATTCTTCATCATAACTATATATATTTTAATAGGATCTTGTGCTTTATTTGACCACTTGTAAATATTTGTGTGATTTAATTTGATGGATCATCCTGTAGTATGTTAACTCTCAAGACCTTTAAACTAATTACACTGAACTGTGATGTTTGTCTGACTGCAGCACTCAGAGATGCCAGATGAGAGTCTTCAGCTGAAGACATTGCAAACAATGTTGATTGTCTTTCAGTCACATTTACGTCCTGAAAGTGAGGTAGCAGTTATGAATGGTTATCATCTAAATTTTTTAATGTCTGTAATAGATGAAATGGTTTCTTACCATCTGTTGTATGCTTAGCTGGCCTTATAACACATAGAAGCTTCCCTCTATAAAAAGGTTGAATCTACGACTCTAAAGTGAGCCAGTGAGCAGTCACCACTTGTTAGCATTCTTGCCTTCCGTTTTTGCATCTGACTCATTTGAATTTATTTATTTTGTAAAATAAGGCACTCTGCCTGTTCATTTTGTTTCTTTGGAGTGCTGGTGCCTGGTGTTTGAATTTGGGTTACCAGATGTTTATGTTTCAAAACATACTGCTTTTTTATTCATTACAGCAATCCAGGAAACTTTCTTAAGTCCAACAGCAGAGAGTAACTCTGACTGTACCATGAATTTTTGTTTCTGATGAGAGAGGGGAACACTGCTGTTGATTATTTCTTGGAATGCATGTGAAACTTGACTATTTTGGTAGTTCATGCAATTCTACAGGATGACGTACTATTTATTGAATGCCTTTTGGGAATCATTACTATTACTGTCCACAGGTTTATCTTATTAGCATATTGTTTCATTTCTCAGGAGGACATGTCTCAAGCCCTTGGCATATGTCTTCACCTACTTGAAAGCAGTCGATCTTCTGACAGTGTCCGCAAGTAAGCCCATTCAAGTTGTTGGCTCATGGATTCAGAATTTCTTTGTGGCAATCTCCTAAATCATACATTTCTCATTTAGCACGGCAGCAGCTACATTTAGACAAGCAGTGGCATTGGTCTTTGATAATGTTGTTCTTGCCGAATCACTTCCGACTGGTAAAGCATCCCCAGCAAGACTCGGCTCGAGTGCTAGCTCTGTTGCCAACAATGTTACTCGTAGCTTCGGCCAGACGCTGTAAGGCTCAGTCTATTTCTCTTTCTTTAATATTGTTCTCATCAAGTAGCAATACAGCTAATATCATAACAAGTTTGTTAGTAAGAAACATACCTTTATGCATTATCATCTATAGAAAAAAAATTCATGTTGCATCAAACCGCTCGTGTCTGGCATATTATCCATAGATGGGACACACATGAGATGAAACACTAATCACAGGCCAAGGCGTGGCAAAAAAATCCCTAAAAGATTTGCTCTAGTATTCAAGTGTGAAAGGTATCAAGAGTGGATCATAAATATTTAGACAGTTAAGCTAGAAACCAGGATGCCGAGTATTATTGTGAAGTGTCTGGCTTCTATGTGATGATCCCATTCTTTGTTGTTTAATCATGATTATAGAATAATATGAGCATTCAAGCAATACTATTATATTTTTGATAGAAGATATTCTTATTAGCCTGTTATGGTGTATCACCTCTGTTCCAAATATAAGACTACATACGGACTGAAATGAGTGAATGAACACACCAAAACGCGTCTATATACATCCGATTCAGAAAAAAATAAAACATCTTATAATTCGGAACTGATGGAGTAGTAGCTAATTGACTGTTCAGTCAGTGCAGATTAACTTCTATCCTTCAACAATCCTCTCTTTTCTACTATCTTGTATATTTGGGTATCTGAAGCTCATATTTCTCTGTTAGTATTTCTGTCCATTGACAACATTGGCATCATATGCATTTCGAATCTTATCAGCTGCACCATCATTATATTTTGCTGTGTGATGGATACTTATTGATGAATGCACATCTGTGTTGCCCGTTTGACCAAGAGAGATCTTGCTCATTGCTCCTGTGCTTTTTTAGTACATTTGTCATGGTCATGCCGTTAACATGGATGATAGTTTAACCAATTCTAAATTGCTTGTGTTTCTGTTCCATCAACCTTTTCCTTCCAGATGATGTAGAAAAAAACTTGATATTCAACATACCCTGCTTCACAGATCACTAGCGTTTAGCTATGGAGAACTCATCATGAGGGAAGATCTTACTGACGTTGGAAAACTCGGTCTCCGTCTGCTCGAAGACCTGACTGCTCTTGCTGCAGGTGGATCTGTATGTGTGAACAATTTCTGACTGTACCTTTTCCATTCTTCGTTAAATATGTGTAATTAACTGGCTCATTTTGCTGCTACATTTTATTTAGTATTCTAGACCTAAGTTTCTTGATAAAGTTACTACTGTCTCTTTCTTTAGGCTAGGTGGTTGCATGCTCAGTCACTGCATCGGACGTTTGCCCTTGACATACTTGAGTAAGTTCTCTTTTCATACTGAAAATCTTGGGATACTTCCATATTAGTCAGTTGTCACAGCTCTCATGATGCCCAATATTCTACACATTTTGTGTTTTAACAAAGTTTAGTGTTGGATGAAAGGTTGTTTACTTGAGCTGCTGCATTCACATGTCTTCTAAAAATTGAAGTGCACGAGCATCTCTCATGAAGGAGGTGCTTCGCGAGATACTTAGAAGAGGGTCGTTTGCGACATAAGCATCCATTAAAAAGGCCAACCCTTTAGTGCAAGTACACACGCGTTTAGGTGGTTACATCTTCCTACAAACTCACAAGTGCCCATGCAAGCATTAGTGCTTAAAGAAGCATTTAATTTGTGCCCGTGGATTTGTACATTTTTTCTTCAGTATGGCAAGAAAACTACCTGTAAGCACCTTGTATCTTTGAAGATGTTGGCGGTAGTGGAATAATGGACTGTTGCAATTCAAACCCTTAATGCGTTTTTCCAGTTTTCACTTCTGAGGGGAGCATGGAAGCACTACGTATCACACTATTATCTCAAAGATAATCCAATGTGAAAACAAGATGTATTGATTCAAGTGCAATAGTTCACATTACTTGCTCAAAGATGGTTCCGTTACGAACAATAGATACAGTCAGTTCTTTGTAATCTGGAACAATATTTGTTTCATTTTTATATTTTCTTTCTAGATATGTTAAATGGGCTAAATATGTCAGATTTGGATTAAGCCAGCACATCGTTAATTTACTAGTCATGTTGACTTGAGTTTGTTCTTCATTTTGTTTGGTCAGAGTTATGAAAGCGTTCTCCAAATTTCTGGATTGTTATTAACTTGTTTCAATATTTTTTCTGTTTCTTTTTTAAGTGCATTTTTCTTCTGTTTCTGCATTTGTTTTGTGATTTGTTGCTGATTATCCTATTTTATTTGTTAAGTAACACCAAAAATTGTTGTATTATTTTTCTCAGTTCCATTATAGTTTAGGCAGATTAGTGATGGCAATCTTTTCATCAGCAAGCTGCTTTTAACTTTTTTTTATTCATAGAATATATGGAAGGGGAGCCTTGGAGCAGCGGTAAAGCTGTTGCCTTGTGACCATGAGGTCACGGGTTCGAGTCCTGGAAACAGCCTCTTGCAGAAATGTAGGGAAAGGCTGCGTACTATAGACCCAAAGTGGTCGGACCCTACCCCAGACCCTGCGCAAGTGGGAGCTACGTGCACCGGGCTGCCCTTTATAGAATATATGAAAGGGGAACCTTGGCGCAGCGGTAAGGCTATTGCCTTGTGACCATGAGGTCACGGGTTCAAGTCCTGGAAACAGCCTCTTGCAGAAATGCAAGGAAAGGCTGCGTACAAAAGACCCAAAGTGGTCGGACCCTTCTCCGGACCCTGCACAAGCGGGAGCTACGTGCACCGGGCTGCCCTTTTATAACATGTTGATATTATTTAGGATTGGACTTGAAGATAACTTATCCTGAGTCCTGACTCTGTTGCTGAGTTTATCTTGACATGCTTTGTGCCAGGTTTGTGCTATCGACATATGTTCCTGTATTCCGGGCATTATTATCTTACCAGCAGGTTCGTGTTTATGTACATATTTTGTCCTCAGACATTTTTGTTAACCATTGATCCATAACAAAAGAGCCTCTTAAAACTTGCCAGGTATTGCGCCATCAAATATGCTCACTTCTTATGACTTCACTCCGCACGAATGTGGAGGTAAGTAAATGAAAATAAGGACTTTTTTTAAATGTATAGCATGCTAAATGTCTTGTCAGAAAATTATAAGGCCTCGCCACTGTTGCAAAATTTATATGCAGAAGCACGAATATGACCTACCACTTTACTAACCAAGAAGTTTGAAGTGCCCTTCAAGTACTTTTAGGTGCATCGAGTCCAGTATCTATGTTAAGTCCAGGAAGGAAAATGTCAAATGGTGAACCTCATCTTTTGATGTGCTAGTACCTAGTTCAGTTGCAAGGAAATAAAAATATATAAATGAAAATGGATTTTCATGAGTTCTTTACTATTTCCGTTTCCCGATATCATGCATGATCCAGTTATTAACTGATTCTGTGTTGATATGTTTGCTGATTTATTTAGTTTCCCGACTTCATGCATGATCCAGTTATTAACTGATTCTGTCTTGATATGTTTGCTGATTTATTTATCTTCAGCTTGAAGGTGAAGCAGGGGAACCTGCTTTTCGCCGTTTAGTCCTACGTTTGGTTGCTCATGTTATCAGACTCTACAGCTCTTCACTTGTCACTGAAAGTGAGGTATTGTTCTGTCCAAGCTCATGTACATGCCAGTACCGCAATGGGCCTGTGAGCCACTAAATAGTCTGAATTAAACCATCTAAAACGATCAACTTAAGCTCCAACACAGAAACTTTCTGATAACTTTAATTGATCAACCGGAGCCCAGAAAACCGCTGATAATAACTAGGCTCTGTTTGGCATTGCAGTGGATTATGGCAATTGGCAATCTCTTTTGGTAGAACCACTTTCAGAGGTTTGCATTTTTTGTTAGCTACGTTTGTCTAAAAATCAAACTGTGAAAGGAAGATATCACTATGTCCCAGATGACAGAACAATCCACTGGAAACGTGAGAAGAACCATGGGATAGCGGTATTTATCTAATTCTAATAGGAACGGCTGTTAGATCTTTTGCAAATGGCTTTCGCATAGCAGCTTTAAATTAAGCACTGGCATCGAAACTCTCTCTGACTTGATAAGTGGTATCACCTCCCGGTGCAGTTCTATCAGTAAACCCCTTCTGCAATATGTAAGACTGCAAATCTATACTTAATGTGAGTCCAACCGATAGCTTTTGCTAACTATTGAGCAGGTTATAGTTAGAAACAAAAGAACTGCTGGACTAGCTATCCAGGTTCAGTACACATAGTTATGACTGGTTTTAAAATAGTAAAGACAATCTTGACCATTGGATCTTATCTGGATTGGTGTGATTGAGCACCAGGAGTAACCAACATCTTTCAACGACCCCATGAATCAGAATTATTCACTTTACCATCCATTGACATCAACAATCAGCCCTAGTTTGTTCTATCAGTGATTTAACTGTTGATGTGAGTTGTCATTCTGCCATTTTAATGGTAGTTCGTTCCATATATATTTCCAAATAGGTTCAACCATAAGATCGTGTATGTTGAGCAAAATAGGTTGTACTTTCAGTTCACTTGAAGGATGAAATAGTCAATTAGACAGCTCTATATAATAATGACTTAACAAGTGCTCAAGGTGCTTTTACTTTATTCTGGTTATTTATCCTACATGAGCATTAAGATGCTTCTGTTGACAGGTATTTCTGAACATGCTTGTGAAAGTTACCCGCCTGGATTTACCTTTATGGCATCAGATACTTGTTCTCGAAATTTTGAGGGTAAGTTCCTTATACAATGGAAATTGATGTTTGTCGATGATCTGTTCTTACTTGTGTGTACCTTCTGATTACCAGGGTTTTTGTGTAGAAGCTTGCACTCTGCGCTCCCTATTTCAGACGTTTGACATGTATGTATTGTATCCCCATAACTCCATGCTTTCTTTTGATGTGGTCTTTCTATGCCTATGGCTGACTTTATTTTTTGACTTGTCTAGAAGCTCCTACATCATGCTTGTGTTGCAGGATAGAAAGTTTGTGTCTGCATGTCTTTCCGAAAAATAATTGTTGGCAATATTATAAACTGGCTCATAATTCACATTCACATTGTATTATTAATTGTCTGTTTTCTAAGAGAATTGGTTCCACAGTTTAACTTGCGTAGGCATGTAGGTAGCACATATCATGATGGAAGTTATATTAAGTTGAAATTGTGTAACTTGCTTCATTTGTCTGAGAGAAAGGTTTTTTAGACCAGTGTCTTGAGACATGTTTGATTCCTTTCCATCCTTTTTGCCTCTAATGAGGTGAACTACCAAATATCTAATCAGGATTCAGGAAGCTTTATCTTCTGTGAAGTCTGTCATAGTTCATTCTTGTGCTATGATAGCCTTGCGAGTCTAGCTGGACTTGAAAATATAGTTGCGGTAACTCATATCCCAAATTAGGGACAATTGTGTGATGTATTAATGCATAGATTCTTGAACTTTTACTTCATTTTTCACACCCATTTTAGGCTAAACACATCTTTTATGTAAAGTTATGTTAATTGGGTTAAAGGATGATAGATAAGGTTGCAGTGCTGTCAATAGTACTGTTGCTATAGGACAAGTAGGCAGATTCAAGAAATCCTGCCGGAGAGACCATGATCCTAAAATGTTTAGCATCATTATTTATTTATGTTTAATTGATGGAAATGGCAAGTCAAATTTCATTTTAAAAAGGTTCACTTCTTAGATATCAGTGAACCTTGTTTTCTTTTGGTGATTGGATGTGTATAAACCTCCCAAGGGAATTTAAGGATTCTAACCGGCGACATAGATAGTTGTTAACATGCTACTGGTGTTGTGCAAAGACCTTATTGCGGTTGCAACTAAGGTTTTTTTTACCCTTATATAGATTAACTGATGAAGGCAACAACTGAAAGCCCCTCTGTTATGTTTTAAATTTGTTACTTAGGTCAGAAGCCTGCTTTGTACCTCCTTGTCATACGAGTTACTACACTGATGCTTTTCATCTCTGGGCATACATTATACATTGGGTACATTTATACTTATTCTGGAAAACCTCAGTTATTTTTTTTTTGCTATTAATACAGAAACCCTACAAATACTAATGTTGTGGAGAACATCGTTAAAGCGCTTGCTTTGGTGGTAGCTACTATTCAGGTGATATACCTTACCACATAACATTCTCATTTTGGTTTGTTGGCATTGCACTTCTAATTAGTCTCACATTTCAGTTCCTTGTATGTTCTTGTACCACTTTCATGACATGACTTCCTTTTCTTTTGGATAGTAGATTCTTTATTTATTTTTGTGCATGATTTGTGTCTCAAGATCAGATGTATTGACTTGGTAATACCATCTCTAGTATAAGTTGCCTTTCTGTTTTTATGCTGTATTAGATGAACTGACTTCTCACTCATGCTGATAGGCATCCATACCATATGCTCGGCTGGCATATTGATCTAAAAGTAGTTGCACATCCCAAATGGAGCTTTGTTGAAAACGGTAAAAAAAAATCGCGAATACGCAAAGTTTGCATATCTTTCATTGATAGAAGACTAGAACAAGTTACAAGGTCTTTGGCACTCAAACAAAATGGAATGTCGGAAGAAAGAGAGGGGGAGGGGGGATTTAAACTACCACATGCAGACTACTCCCTAATGATGCTGGCCAAGCCCCACGCCTGATCATGAGCCATCTCTCAATGACTGGTGGCAATCCGCTAGGCAGCTCGCGCCCAAGCCCATGCGCAAAGGCCTGGCTTCTGTGGTCCTGCTAGTCCCTTGGATGCTTTGGAAGCACCGGAATGACTGCGTCTTCAACCGTGGCCGCCCCCTGGTTGCCGACCTGCTCGCAAAAATCAAGGAGGAGGCCGCCCTTTGGGCCGCCGCTGGCGCGTTAGGGCTAAGAGCCATTATCCCGCAAACCTGGGACGTCCATTGACTTTCATCCCGAGCTGTAACTGCCTCCCAGGAGGATTGTAACTATTAAACCCCGTCTTTTCAATACAATGAAATGCAAGCTCTTTTGCGTTTTCTCGAAAAAAATGTTGGCCAAGCCAAAAGCACCCGCTTGCGCCCATAGCCGAGCTTCATCCTTGATGAGCTGTAGGTGGTGGCTCAGGGAGGGGTGTGGACCGTCGAACACGCATCCATTCCGATGCTTCCAAAGGTACCATGCCGTCAGAAGGAAGAGGGAAGAGAGCCCTTTTCGGTAGGAGGAAGGGGACGTGGTGGACCACCACTCCAAGAAGAGGTTGTTGGGTTGTGGTGGAGCAATGGTGGAATGGCACCAAGTGAGTAACTCATAACTCATACCAAAGCTGGCGTGAGGAGCAGCCAACCAGGAGGGGTTGCATGCTCTCTGGCTCCTGGTCGCATAGGAGGCAATAATCTGTGTGAGGCAAGCCGTGGCACGCGAGCCTTTCCGCGGTCTAGCACCGGTCTTGGGCCGCCAACCACATGAAAATTTTGGTGTTCAGAGGCGCCTAAGTTTTCCAAGTTGGACGCCGATGTGGGTCCGACAGCGAGCCAATGAACATGGCAGAGTAGCAAGAAGCGGTGGCGTAAACTCGGGCTCGGTCCAACGCCAGACTAGTTTGTCTGGGATATCTGAGAGGTGGGAGTGGCGGAGCAAGCGCCAAAGCTCGACATACTGGACCATGACGGCAGGGCCAAGGGCACCCTGGATATCCTATACCCATGATGGAAGTTGTAAACCTTCTTGAATAGTGCGGGATTTGCGGCGTCGTTGAGGGACCGTCATGAAGATAAGCTGCGCAAGCTCGGCGATGCAGCGGCCGGGAACCCAGCGATCTGTCCAAAAGAGACGAGAACGGCCATCACCAAGCTGCCAGGAGGTAGAAGCGTCACAATAGCGTGAATCTCCTTGTCATGAGGTAGAGGAAGGTGACTCCAGGGACGGTGCAGATCGGTACGTTGTAGCCAAACCTACCAGGCGCGCAGAGCCAGATTGGCACGGTGAAGATCCCGAACTCTAAGGCTGCCGAGGTGCAGGGGCAGGCAAACGCAAGGCCAATTGACCTTGCGTCCTGCCCAAAAGAAGCCTCAGATTGCCCGGTTCACCCTCTTGAGGATGGATTTGTTGAGTGCAATGGCGACGAGGAGGTGGTTGGGGATAGCACCAAGAACGTGCCTCGCCAGGGGCAACCGATCACGAGGGATAGCATAGCAGCATGCCATGTGGGGATCTTGCCTTCGATCTTCTCGGCCAGGGGAAGAAGAGTGGCCATAGGCACCTTGCCAAGCAAAACGGGCAAGCCGAGGTATTGCACGGGAAGGAGGATATGGGGCAAGCAAGATCGCTCCGGATCATGTCGACGTGCTCTTCAGTACAACCAATCGGGGCGGCGGAGCATAATGATCGCCTTCTTTGCTCGTCTACGTGGAGCGTCGAGTACCCGCACTGCCTCTTGCAGTGTCTCTCCTCCGCGGCTTTCGACCATTGCCCTCTGCTTCTGTATTGTGCCGCTCCTACGCCGGGAGATAGATAGTTTCACTTTGAGGGGTTTTGGCCCAAGCTTGAGGGCTTCCACCTCGTGGTCTCCGAGGCTTGGAACTTCGTGGAGCATGACTCCAACCCATTCGGGCGTATTGTGGCGCACCTTAAGGCCACAGCTCCAAGCTTGCAACGATGAAGCGCTAAGACGATGGCAACATTTCGCTTGAGCTCTTGGTCGCGCGGGAGCTCATTGCTCAACTCGCCGCCGAGCAAGACGTTCGGCTTCTGTCTACCTCCGAGACGTGGTTACGACGGCGACTGAAAGCTGCTTACCTCAGTCTCGTGTCCTTGGATCGCTTCATCGCCAGACAACGCTCGCGATTTGCATGGCTCAAACGCGGCGACGCGAGCTCTGCATTTTTGCGTGTCCGTGCCGCACATCGCAGTTAGAAGAACCGTATCTTCTTGCTCAAGACCGCGGATTGCACCGCATCCGAGCCGGCTTCCCTTGCCGACGCGGCCTTCGACCACTTCTCGGCCATCATTGGATCTTTCGACGAACGTGCTTTCTTGCTCGCCCTAGAAGAGGTTCACTCATGGCATTTTGATCTGGCGGCTCTAGACCATTCTCTAAGGATGAGATTTGGCATGCGATCAAATCCATGCCCACGGGCAAGGCGCTGTGACCTGATGGGTTCTCCGCGGAGTTCCTTCGCGCATGTTGGAATATTATCAAGAAGGACATCCTTGATGCCTTTGGAAAGTTCTAATCTCTCAATGCTCGTGGCTTCCAGAAACTCAATGAAGCATTCTTCACCTTGCTGCCCAAGTGAGCTGATGCCGAGTCCCTGTTCGGCTATCGTTCGATCAGCCTTATTCATCTCATCGCCAAGCTCTTTGCTAAAGCCCTCTCCGTTCGGCTTGCCCCTCGTCTTGGAGGCATGGTGTCCACGAACCGGAGTGCGTTCATTGCTGGGCGCAGCATCCATGACAACTTCTTGCTTGTGCAACAAATCGTGCGCCTCATCCACAACCTGAAGGTCCCTTGCATGATGCTCAAGCTCGACATTCCCAGGGCATTCGACTCGGTCTCGTGGCCATTCCATCTCCAGATCCTCAGCCACCTTCGCTTTAGTCCGCGCTGGTGTGAGTTGATCTCCACCCTCCTCGCTACGGCTTCACTCGAGTGCTCGTGAATGGCGTGCCGGGGCACCCTATTTCCCATGCCAGGGGCCTTCGGCAAGGCGACCCACTTTCTCCAATGTTGTTCACTCTCATCATCGGCGTTCTAAATTCCTTGATTCTTCGTGCGGTCGAGAGAGGATTGCTTCGGTGTCACTCCCAGACACACAGCTTCAAGTGTTTCCCTCTATGCCGAAAACGGTAATTTTGATCGTACCCTGGTTTTTGTTTCTCTGAGCAAGTTAGTGAGGCACGTCCTGTCACATTATCTCATGAGTTATCCTCAGCCTGGCTCTAGATATTGTGCTGCCGTGTATTTGAGTCACCTAAGTTAGGTGAGACATCATAATACTTCCTCCTGTTCACCCTGTAGGTCTAACCACACAATGCACACAGGCCAATAGAACACAAGGCTAATCTAACACTTAACAGGTATGAGCCTATGTTGCCCCTATTGGACGAGGTGATTCCACTGCCCAACATTCTGTCTTATTTCAACAAAAGGTCATTCTCTACCAGCATCAAAATCATGGGCTAACATGGAAACAACATAGTAACTGGCACTGCAGCCTTGATGAGTTGATTCCAGTTGGATGTTATTTTTGTGAAAGACCATTCCTAAGAAATTTCTTATATTAGAAAACGTAGGAGTGGAGATTCACCTGGCCTGTATGGCTGGGTGCAATGCCAAACCACCAGAGCTACACTTTTCTTATCTTCTGTCATCCATAAGTGCATTTTCCAAAGTTTTCTTGGTATGTTCATTCTTGTTTTATACTCAAGTTAGCAGCATACCCCTGCTTTGACTTCAGCAGCTCTCCTTTTAGCCACTGTTCAGGATATCGGTAATTGGTACCATATCGGTCGGGGGCTGATAAGGGATCAATCGGCGAATCGGCTATTTAACTGAATATATCGGTAACCCATTTGTCGGTAGGTTAGCTAGGGCCATATTTATATATTTGAGGCTACATAGCAACATGCATTGTACTGAATGTCTAAATATGCAATCCTAGGCTACATAGCAACAAGGAAGAGTGTTACATTGATGTTCTGATGATGTCTAGATATACATAGAAGAGCAGCAACAACAACAACACAGCAGCAGTAATTGTACATCACTATCTAACATCAAAGGAGAGCAGCACAGCTTTGGGCCAAAATATGCTGCCTAGTTAATCGGCCAGACGATAATTCGGCCTGACAACCGATAAATCGGCTTGTCAGACCGATTAACTGGGCTTCCCAGTTAATGGGCCGAATAGGCCTTTCTCATATCGGAGGGGGGCCAAATAGCAGTTAACTGCAGTTAATCGGCCGATATTTGTAACAATGCTTTTAGCTAACTTCCTATCTTAGTATCCTGCTTTCATCAATATAGAGAAATAGAAATCATTGCTTGCTTAATTCTCTGTTTGCGCGCAGGCGTAAATTTGGTCTGTGTTGTTTACATAACATATTATCAAATCTTGCTGGTAAAGTCTTACAAGAAACAGTGGGTTTGACATGACTGATGCCTGTTCATCATCATTTTGTTTCTAGTGCAATGCTACATTCCTATACATATATTGAGCACATATTCTATTATAGGCTTCAGATTCAAGTGAAGAGACTCTTGCAGCTGTTGCTGGAATGTTCAGTAGTAAAGCTAAAGGTACCTTCTACAGTGTTTCAAATTCCGTTGATAGTTTACTTCCTCTGTTCTCTTCATTTGTTTACCCAAATTGCCAAAAATACGAATAAATAAAACTGATACGATTTACAGGGATTGAGTGGAGCATGGATACCGATGCATCAAATGCTGCTGTTTTGGTTGCTAGCGAAGCACATACCATCACTCTTGCCCTTGAAGGCCTCTTAGGTGTAGTTTTCACCATTGCTACTTTGACAGACGAGGCTCTAGATGCTGGTGAGGTAAGGCCGTAAGAAAGAAAGAATTGTTTAGAAGAATTTGGGAAGGTAAATTTAATAAATGTTTTTTGCCTTTAAGCTTGAATCACCAAGATGTGAAGTGGATCGTCTGGTATGTAGTGGACAATCAGCTCTTCTTTGTGTCGCCATGGTCAATTCAACATGGTTAACCATCCTGGACTCCCTTTCACTTATTTTAATGAGGTGAGGTCCATATTCAAACTTACAATTTTCTTTTACTTGAGGTTGTTTTCTCGTTTTCCTATGCTTTGCTCATGGGAATCAAATTAATAGGTCACAGGGAGAAGCTATAATATTAGAAATACTGAAAGGATACCAGGCATTTACTCAGGTGACCATAATAGTCTGTTTGTTTTACCTATTGCTTTGGAGAAACCCTG
The DNA here is from genome assembly GCF_018294505.1 of Triticum aestivum. Lineage (NCBI taxonomy): Eukaryota > Viridiplantae > Streptophyta > Magnoliopsida > Poales > Poaceae > Triticum > Triticum aestivum. Next base: position 565,833,952 of record NC_057801.1, read on the forward strand.
TTTTAGTGCTCTTATAGCATGACACCCACTTGCTATGGCTTTTAAATGGGATGCTGATGTTTGTTGTTTCTATTTTATCCTTTCTAGCCCCACTGTCTGTTGTAGTCCTTTCTACAGAATTATACCAATTATTACCTTTTCTTCACCATGATAAATGGCACACAAACTCTTGCAGGCCTGTGGAGTGCTCCGTGCTATAGAGCCATTAAACTCTTTTCTAGCATCGCTTTGCAAGTTTACAATCAATAACCCAAATGAAGGAGAGAAGAGAAGGTATGCCACTGAAATCTTGTTTGTTGGAATAATACCGCACTTCTCTACGGGGAGCTCCTCTTAAGTCTGTCTTGCATTTTGGATACATGATGTCCTTTTCAGTATAATGGGCTTAGTTGTTATATAGGCATGTCTAAGTAATTGTGGTTTGTGGTCATAATACTTGTTCACCTGATGGGTTCCAGCCATGTCACCTGCTGATCATTAACTTCAGGGTCTATATAAAGTATACAAAAGGAGTTTCCTTTCTTTGGGTTTTGCTCCTAAACCCAATGTTGCTTGTTCTATTTCGACTTGCTCCCTTGCCATGAGCGAATGGGAATGGATCAGAGGCTGGTGGGATTGACATGATACGGTCGGAATAACTATACAGCTGCTGATGAGCTCCAGGCCAATAATCTGAAGCACATGGAATTTATCCTAGGAAGGAAAAACAATTCCAAATCTGTTTTGTCTATGAATCTAATGGAGTTGGATCCTGCCTTTGGATGAATGCTGCAATGCACATATTGGTGATTGCTGATTATGTTAATGTGTCAATTTGAAATCTAAACTTTGCCATTTAAGTGTTGGGCCAGCACATTTATTAGCATTTTAATATTTATGTGATAAACTTGTTTACACTAGTGCTTGAGCTGTCTATAAAACAAAGCCATAAAGTTTTGCATTAACCTTGTGCGCTTCTTCTCTTCTTATACCTGTTAGTAGTATCTTGCTCTCTCCTGGATCGAAGAAGCCAGAAACTTCAATGGATCAGCGTGATAGTATTATTTTGACACCGAAAAATGTGCAGGTAACGGGCGAGATTTTCAGCTATGTTGTTTCCATTGCCTGCTCAATCTGTATCACATATCTATAGTTGGTATTTTTTTAATCCAGGCATTGCGGACACTTTTTAATGTGGCACATCGATTACACAATATCCTGGGCCCCTCCTGGGTTTTGGTAAGTAGAGAATAAGATTAACTAGCTTTAATTACTGTGATATTATATATCTGATTCTTTAAAACTTTTAAGGTCCTGGAGACTCTTGCAGCACTTGATAGAACTATTCATTCTCCGCATGCTTCAACCCAGGTTGCACAGTGTGAAGTTTGTTAAATTCTTGTACAATCAACGTTCTCATAGGTCTTAACTTTTCTGAAGTAGCGCAACAAATTTTTCTGACAGGAAGTATCGGCTTCTGTTTCAAGACTCTCAAGGGATACATCTGGACAGTACAGTGACTTCCATATTCTCTCTTCTTTAAATTCTCAGGTCAGGAGGCAAACATGATATTATAGTTTTTTTTTCTTTTGGGTCATAATGTTTCTTTTTTGCTGTTTTTCATCTCTTAACTATATTTTGCATTCGTTGAATGCCATTTTGTTTCTTTTTGGATGTAGTTGTTTGAAAGTTCAGCCTTGATGAATGTAGCTGCAGTTAAGTCACTTTTGTCTGCATTGCATCAATTGTCAAGTCAGCACATATCAGGAAATTCTCAATTATCAGGCCAGCAGATTGGGAGCATTGCATTTTCAGTGGAGCGCATGACATCGATACTTGTCAATAATCTGCATCGTGGGTGCTTTCCTTCTTGAAGCATGGATATGTTCTTTTCGGACAAACTGCCTATTTAAATCAGTGATGATCTTAATGTTCTGTGCTAGAAGTACTCAAATAGATATACTCCCTCCATTCCAAAATATAAGGTGTATTAGTTTTTTTAAAAGTCAAATGTGCATGTTTGACCAAGTTTTTAGGAAAATATATCAACATCTACATTACCAAATTTGTATCATTAGATCCATCACTAAAAGTATTTTCATATTTTATTTATTTTGTATTGTATATGTTGATATTTTATTCTATAATCTTGGTCAAACACACACAAGTTTGACTACACAAAAATTGATACACCTTATATTCTGGAACAGAAGGAGTATTTGGTAAAACAAAATAATAATTTGTGACGGTTTAAGTATAGACACAGGAAGATTCATTTGCATAATAAAACAGCAATGTTTTCTATTTTCTGCTCTAATTTCACACGATGAACATAATTTGCAACTGATGTCATTTTTGTAGTATGTGTGAACACTCGTCTTGCAGGTCCGTAGTAGGCTATTGGGTATTAAATTTATATCATCTCGTATCCATGCCGATAGATCACATTAAATTATTATCCTTGTTTTGTGAGCGAGCATGTTCTGACATGAAATATGGCATAACAATTTACCAGTGCGTGAAATGATTATGTGAAAAATGAGCTTTGAATTATAGATGTGAGAGCTTTCTAAGGGCTTAACAACAATGCACTGAACTTAATCTTAAACTTTAACTCGATAGTTACAACTGAATGTGCAGTATAGTTAGGATATAAAGGTTATTGATTCCATAGTACTGTGTCTTCATTGTTTCTTACATTTGCTTGTTTCATCATGTTACAGGAGTTGAATCAATATGGGATCAAATTGCTGCACACCATCTTGAGGTAGCAGTGCATATTTTTGTATTGACTGTTAGCTTTATTATTGTCATTTGTAATGCCATGATGATCTTGATGATGGCAACAAATTGCAGCTTGCCAATTGCCCCAACCCACAATTACGTAATATGGCGCTTGATTCGTTAGATCATTCAATTTGCTCTGTAGTGGGTTCTGAAAAGTTTCAGGGAATCAGTTCAGCACCTCATCCTTTGAAAGAGTACCAAGTAAGAGCGCAAAAACTTACCTTATTCATCTTCTGTGATTTTTTCTGACAATTTGAATTCGGTGCTTGCTAGTCGGTCGAAGAAAGTGAAACACGATCATTTGAGTATGCAGTTTTATCTCCATTGGTGATCCTTTATTCGTCTAACAAGAATATTGATGTTCAAATGGGTGCACTGAAAATTCTTTTGCATGTTCTTGAGGTACTTTCTTTGTTCTGTATGTCTTCCATTTGGTACATCATACAATATACTTCTTACTCGTACTGTTTCAGAGACATGGAGAAAAGCTGTCCTATAGCTGGCCCAGCATTCTTCGTATGTTGAGGTGTTACTGCAGTTCATGCTTGATTTGTTTTGTATTTTGTATTTGTTACCTGTAGTTCCTTACGTCCATTTTTTCTAGGGCTGTTGCCGATGCATCTGAAAAAGATGTCATCTCCTTAGGTTTCCAGGTAAATTCCAAACCAGTCTTTATGTTTGGCTTGACATGGTAGTTTAATCGAAAGTTTGTAGCTTGCTTCGGAGCCTGTACTATTGACCTTTAACACCAGGTTATGGATATGGAATGGACCGTAATGTTCACTTCTAAAATGGAGAACGAGCCAACAAAAAAATATGTTTTTTTAGTTATGCCAATAATCAGTTTGGTAGTCTCAACAGTCACTTTTTTTACAGAGTGTACGTGTGATTATGAATGAAGGACTGGCGACAATACCTGTACAATGTCTTGATGAGTAAGTCTTGAATTCGCTGTGCTACCAGAAACTACAAGATCTCCATTATTATGTATAAGAAAAATCTCTTAAGGGCCTGTTTGGATGGGTGCCCATGGCTGCCTTGCCAATTTTTTGGCGTTGACCAATGGGGTGGGCACACGTTTGGATCACAGCCAAAATTTTGGATCCTAACCAACTTTTTGGTCACCTGCACGATCTGCACCTGATTCCGCGCCCACGTGGTGGTGAAATCCTGGTGGCAAATTCGCTCGCCAAAAAATTGGCACGCCATCATTTTGGTAGGGCTCCTATGGGCACCAACCAAACAGGCCCTAAGTCATTCACAGAAGTTACAAACAATAAATGCACTAAGTCAATAATCCTTGTTTTTTACCAGGAGATTTATTGCATACGAAATTTATGATGCCTGAGCTGTAAAGTTAATGATGCTCATAAAGTTGGGCATGGACATGCAAAGTTCATGAGTTGTTTATAATATCTGCTTCAGTGTTTTCTGATTCTTTTATGCCAACAAATGCAGGTGCATTTTGGTTACTGGGGCGTATGGTGCCCAGAAAACTGACATAAACATAAGTTTGACAGCAGCTGGTCTTTTGTGGACTGCGACCGATTTTATTGTGAAGGGGTTAAGTGGCAGTCCTGCTCAGAAAGCTAATCACTTGAATGAAGGTACATGGGCACTTCAGATAACATTACCATTGCTTTTGGTTTTCTATAATTCATACATGTTCTTTTTTGGATTGCAGAGGTTCAGTTGGGTGTATCAACGGAAGAGGGAGATATAGCAGCCAGTGAGGAAGGCGTCAAGCGAAATCCCTTGCAACAACTGGTTGATTACAATAAGCTGTTCTTTTCAGTTTTTTCCGTCCTTCAGAAATTGGGTGCAGATGACCGTCCGGAGGTATGTCTTTTCAACATGCCATTCGTTCTGTGCATGGCCATTCATGATTTGCTTAACATCTTCTGAGTAGCTTATTGGTGATTCCGTGGCACAATTGATAATTCTTTGACATGTACAGCCCAGCATAATTTATACTTTTTTTTATTCCAAGGTTCGGAATTCAGCAGTTCGGACTCTGTTTCAAACTCTCTGCACCCATGGTCAAAAACTTTCTCTAAGTATGTGGGAGGATTGCCTGTGGATATATGTTTTCCCGATGCTAGAACATGTTTCCCACTTGGTAAGTAATGTAGCAATTGGTTAGCATGTTTTGATCTTTCCCTTGAATCTTCTTCACTTATAATTAGCACCTAATCTTTATATTATTTTTCAGGCATCTACCTCGTCTAAAGATGAGTGGCATGGGAAGGAATTAGGAACTCGTGCAGGGAAAGCTGTTCATATGCTTATCCATCACAGGTTTTCAGTCTTTGAAAGCACTGTAATCAGATTATATTTGTTCGATATGATTTTTTTTGTTTAAAGTAAAAAAGCCACCTCTGTTATTTGGTTAACTCCATTATCTTCGGGTCGCCCCGCAAATTAGATTTTAAGTTGATCATTAAACCTACTTCCATCTTAATCCTGTAGGCTAACTTGTTTTGATTTTAGCGCATGTGCACGTTCGCTCATTGTAGGAAAATATTGAAGTTTCCACAACCCAAAAAGAAAAAAAAACACTTCGTGCACACACGTTCATGTACTCTGATTAACTACGCCCACCTTGTTTATCTTAAGAACTGAACCTGGATGGATGTGAACTAATACCGTTGCTCTCACCACTAAGCCACATGCCCATTCGTGTTTAGTCTTACTCATTCTGGCATCAAATAGCGTCGAGTTCCATGTGAGCTTTCATGTTTCTTGGTAATTTCCCTTGTTCTACCCTTTTATTTATCTGATGGATTGTTCTTTTGCTTATCCAGTCGAAATACAGCGCAAAAACAATGGGATGAAACTATTGTTCTTTTATTAGGTGGTATAGCACGGCTTTTACGATCATTTTTCCCTCTCCTCCAGCAATTGAGCAAATTTTCTTCCGGTCAGTTTTCTGCAGTGGCCATTATGCTTATGTTGCACCAGTTAGTAAATTACCAGTAACTGTTATTGACATATTGTGCTTAAAATTGTGCAGGTTGGGCAATTTTGCTTGCGTTTCTAAAAAATAGCATCTTAAATGGTAGCAAGGAGGTAGCTCTTGCAGCTATTAATTGTTTGCAGACATTTGTTAGTTCAAACTGTCCGAAGGTTCTCTCTCTCTCTCTCTCTCTCAGATAGCTTAGTACAGTTTGTAAGCTAAATTGAATTGTTGAGCTGTCATTATTTGCCTGTTCAAATTATTTGTGATGGTGAAAGCTTAATGTTGTATTTTTATTTATGGGAACAACCGAGTGTGCTACCTACTGTTCTCATGATTTGAACACTGTTATGCCATGACCTTGCCTTTGCTATCCCCTTACCCCCTCTAACTTTATACAGAGTTTTAAACATGTCCTCGCATTTGCTATCTCCTTACCCCCTATAAATTTATAGTTCTATACATGGTATCGCATATGTCATCTCATGATATAATAGGAAATATAGCTGTCAAATTAATGAAAGCACTAACAAAAGATGATTCGAGTCTGTATTGTCGATAATAACTTTGTTCGTGAAGCAAATAAATCTGTTATTTCTGGACCAGTGACTGGATAAATGGAGTAATTGACATTTTAGATAGGTTGTGTAATTGTGGACGTGTTTACCATCTTGGCAATGGAAGCTGTGAGCGGAATGTAATCACCTGATGACTGCTATTACGACTTATGGCTGCAGTGGCTGTTTATGTTTTTTGTTGCATCTGAAAGAAACAAATCAGATGTTTTCACAGCTATGCGGGGGCAGTGTAACTTTAAGGAGCCTACTTGTTCTTCAAAGATTTAATATTTTATCTGCACTTCCCTATTAAAGGACTTGATTTACACTTTCACAGTGGTATAAATGGCATGTCTTGTGGACTTGTCACCTTTATTTTTTCTGCTAAAAACAAGAGTACATGTTTTTTAAATCATCACATATACATGTTTGATGTATAATTAATAAAAATTTCAGGGCAATCTAGAGTCCTCCTTTGTCAAATCCGTTCTTGATATTTACGAACTTGTTCTTCAAACTTCACCAAACTATAAGAGTGACTCGGCTGATAAGGTGAAGCAAGAGGTCCTTCGTGGTCTTGGTAAATTTCTGGACTTCGTAGTTTGTGTTGATAAGTTCCATGTGTTGCAACGAGCTACTAATCATGTTGCATTTATGCAGGAGATCTTTACGTTCAAGCGCAATCTCTATTTAATGATGACATGTATCTAAGGCTCATGGCTGTTATGCATCTAATGATTAAGAGTTCCATGAATTCTTCAGATTATGACAGTGAATTGGTATGCTCGTGAACTCCAATTTTATTAGTATTGTTTGCTACACTGTGGAGTTCAACGTAGAATTCTAGAAATGTCCTGTGTAAACTGTAAAGTATGTGGATATTTTCCCTGGTTAGCCATGCACGGTGGGGAGCGGGTTATGTTTGCGTTCTTAGAAAGGTAATGTGGGCATGATGAGTAGGACTTACACAACCATTCGGAACTGGCTGTTTCCCACTGTTTGAGGTCCAACCAGCCTGTGATTGGAATGTTTAGTGGTGTGTTACTGTCGTCTGCAAGTTGCTCGGCTTACAACCATTTTTGACCAGTTCCAAATGTTTTGACCGGAAACAACTAGTTTAATATTCCCTTTCCGAAACTAACAGTGGCCCACAACAAACCTTTCTCTTGTTTTTATACCCTGGGTAGGATAATACACCATGAAAGAAGCTTTAGTCTCTGTTTTGTCTTTTAGATAGTCCCAGAAGGTGCCTTTTATTCCATGGTTCTTTAATTTCACTCTTCTCATGCTTGACAGAAATACATGCTGTTCTCTTGAAAAAATAAATCTGTGGAACTTATTTTGTGACAACCACAAAAGGAGCCTTTAATCTTCATTTCCCTCATATGTACTCTTGGAATCTTTTTCTTCAATTCCATGTTCCTACCTTGACAACTTCCATGCTGTAGAACAGGACGTATTGAACTTCACAACTCACTTAGCCTTTTATGCTTTAGGGTAGCATCCCTGCTGTGCAGCGTGGTATCTTAGAAATTATTCCTATGCTACGCCCAACAACTATGTTATCATCAATGTGGTCGCCTCTCCTGCTTGAGCTGCTATGCTATCTTAACGGAGAAGAAAGCCCCCTGCACAGGAATAGTAAAGTACGTGAACAGAATTCTGATGCACTGGCCAATGGCACAAAGCGTGCTTCTGGTAAGACATGTTATCATATCGTGCATACATGTTTTTGTAATTTAAGAAATATGATATCTTGAGCAATTTGTGTGTAATTTATCATGGCTACAGTTGAACAAGGCCATATCAATGGCACTGGCACAAAAGGGGATACTGTGGTGGGCTGTGGCTGGGGCATTCTATTTATAGAAAAGCTTGTGCCAATCATGGTCAACCTTTTCCTGGAGGCTCCATCAAATGAAAGGTGTAGTGCCTCACCACAAGTTATTCAAGGTCTTGGAAGGTAAATTGCCTTAGCTTTACAACCTTAACAGTCCCTAGCAAAGCTTTGGGGGTAATAGTTATGTTGTAAACCTGTGCATCTGGAGTTCCTTGGCTTTTCATGTGGTAAACACAACTTGTATTGGTTGTAGTTACAAAGATACAATGCAAAAGGAAGAATATTTTCCCCAGTGAAGATCCATGTGCTTACTGCAGAGTGTTCATACTAATTACAAAGTCATGGAAGGTTAATTTGGAACCATCTAGATAATGAGCCTATGAAATTGGATTGTGAAGCAGCACAGGGTTGTCGAGGAGCAACTTCAACATGTTGTGCTAGATATTGCTCGAGACAGAGATAGGCTCATATGGCAGCAGTAATTCAATCCAGAAACTCCTAGAACACAAATCTATGCCAAGATCTTGGATAAGAACGCCAAGTTCTGTTAGTAGTGGGTACATAGTCTGAGTTATAAAACTAGAGGCAAGGACCTCTATTATAGGCTTTGTGAAGCCTTCACATCTCAGCTTCTACTCATCACTAGACTCTAGAAAACATTACTTAAAGGACATCTCAGCTTCTACCCATAGATAGAAGACTCTAGAGGAGATTACTTAAAGGTTAAGAAGATGAATGCAATAACATATGACTTGAGGATAGATTTAGAAATCAAAATTGACTTCTTTTTTTTACCTTTCTCCTACTGTCCCTCATCAGATTGTTTATTTACTCCTTACTCTGGAAATTGTTAACGCAGGTGCATGAACACAAGGAGAGACAATCCCAGGGGTACCCTTTGGAGAGTTTCTGCTGAATGCTTCAATCGTGTTGTGACAGATGAGGTGAGACAGGAAAATGCTGAATGTGGAAGTGACATGAATTCATATAGACTTTCTAGAGCTCGCTTCTGGAAGGAGGTTGCAGATGTATATGAAACCTTTCTTGTTGGATCTTGTGGGCGTGTGTTGTCTTCAGATGTTCCTTCAGCTGACTCTGCTACAGCTGATGAGAGCCTTGAGATGACTGTCCTCACTGTTTTTGGAGACAGTGTTCTGAAATTGCAGAAGGAGGCTCCTGTTGAGGTTTGTTCATAATAAGATTTATTTCTTTAGCTTTGCAGTTGTACATGAGAGATAACTAGTTGTGGCTTGGAAGGGTTCTAAAAAATCTGTCCTTGTAAAGGCTCAATTGTGTCCATCTAACTGGTACTTCAAATGTCTGTTCTCTCCAGGTATTGCAAAGGCTTGTGAACTGTCTTGATCGTTGTGCATCACGAACAGGATCCCTACCTATTCAAACTGTCGGTCTTCTACCATTGCACTGCAGCAGATTTTCTCTGGGCTGTTTGCAGATGATGTTTTCTTTATGCAGGTGCAACATTTTTTTTCTATTTCATTTGCTTGCTTATGCCAACTACCAAAGTGAGAGTACACTTACACACAATGTTAACTTGTTCCTATAATTGCAGTTGTATATCGAAGACAAGCTCATACCCTGCAGTATCAGAAACCAGCAAAGTTTCTATTTCCATTCTTACAAAGCGATGTGAGGTTATACTGGGTCAGTTTTTAGCTGATGAAAATGACCTAGGTATTTTTCAAAATCGATGATGATTTAATCTTGAGCTTCCTTTCATAGTAACGTTGTTGCATCACTAGTATATTAATTTTCTACAGCAATGCCCCCAATTTTGTAATGATAATGTTATATTGTTGCAGGAGACCGTCCATTGCCTAGTGTGAGGATTGAAGAAACGGTTTGTGTCCTTCAAGAGCTTGCTAGGCTAATATTAGATATTGAAACAGCTAATGCTCTCAACATACCACTGTACCTGAAAGATGCTTTACGGGAAAACCAGTCCCATGGGAGGGCCCATTTGTTGTCGTTGCTTCCCACTTTCTCTGAGCTTGTCGTCTCAAGGTGAGAGAAGGGTTTTCTAGTCCTATAGAGTTAGTAGGAAGTATAATATAGAGCTAATGTTTCAGACAGTAAGAAATACCTAAATTAGGTAGATAGTGATTTGTGAAATTGTTAGCAAGTAATGCAAAGTTACGACCAAAGTTACCACTGGTAGTTGCTGTACAATTCACTAGTTGCTGTCAAAGAGTGTACAAAGATTGTAGCTGCAATTAAGTACTCCCTCCGTCCCAAAATTCTTGTCTTAGATTTGTCTAAATACGGATGTATCAAGTCACGTTTTAGTATTAGTTCATCCGTATCTAGGCAAATCTAAGACAAGAATTTTGGGACGGAGGGAGTAATAAAAAGCTACCCAGGTAACACGTAGGATCGCTAGTAAATAATGTAGGTCTATCCCTGGCATAACTGAGAGGTTCCCAAATCCCAATAGCACTAGAGTTTCCAGTACATTGTTGATAGTTGCACAAATAACACAGCTGTGAGCTGGCACTGTAGAGCTGTGAGCAAGTAATATCAGAGTTACTCTCTGGGGATACAAACTGACTAGCAAGTTACGTCGCTGATTTAAGTAATAGCCGCTTTCTGACCACAAACTAGCTGTCAGCTGAGAAATAACTTGTTGTTCCATCTCCAGAATGTAAGAACTGAAATGTGGTGTAGATCACTGCAAGTGTCAATCTTGTAAACCCAGTCTGAATGATCATTTAAAGGTTAAAACTGGGCACTCCTTTGCTATGTGATTGCATTACTCCTTTGAAAAAAAATCAATAGATCAATCTCTAAATTAATACGATGAACATAGCAATACCCATGTTCTAGAAAAAGGTGGCGATGTAGGACAATATCGTTTGACTATTCATGGAAAATACCCTCATGGGTGTTTATCTTTCCCTAGCAGGAAAAATGTTGCCAACTTGGTATAACTATTTGGTTCTATTTACCGGTAATGAGCTGTTAGTTGATCAGTTCAACCAGAATTCTGTTCCTGAATTTTCCCATTAATATCAACAATTGTTTGTATAAAGTAAGAATAAATGATTCCTGTGGACTATTGTTTTCTTAAATAATGTCTTTCATACTATCAGAATATATCCTACTCAATCGAGAATCTCAATCCTCACAACGGTGGTCAACATGTAATCTTTATTTTAATTTTGGGTTCATTTGAGCCATTATTTGTCTTCTTACTCTTTATATTTACACTGGCATTCTGTTGTCCCTGCATCAGAGAAGCCAGGGTTCGGGAGCTTGTTCAGGTCCTTCTCAGACTCATCTCCTCAGAGCTAGGATTGCAACGCCTGACGTAAAGATGAATGATGAACTCCGTTTTTATTCTTTTGCTGGACCGGAATGCTATGTCTTCGTTAGTATTCCACCTCTTCATTTACATCCATGATCCTGTATATCCGCCATGACGGGCGAGAGGCGCTCGAGGAATCACATCTATAAATGAATAGGGTTGTACATGTAACATTTTGTCGAGGAAGTTGTTTTCTGTTTCTGTAAACATTAGGTATATAGCCAATATTTTTCATGTTTGACGTAGCAGTAGTCAACCTCTAGTTGTGACAGTAACTTGTATTTTGAATTGTGGATTAAGGCTGTGATGGTGTTGATACAAAATAATGAACCGTTTACACTGGTGAATGATCTGTAAGCACATTCAAGCCACTACAGTTGTATTTTTCACCTTGGCGAGTGATTTTCATTTTGCCAGAGGTTTTATCAGCTTTTCGAAAATGGTTACCTGACACAATACTCCCTCGGTCAAGTTGTACTAAAGTAATACTCCCTCGGTCAAGTTGTACTAAAGTTTGAGACACTTATTTTGGGACAAAGGGAGTATGTTGTATGTATAAAATTTGCACGGATGTGCAGTGTTAGAACAGTGGGAACTTTTCTGCTTTTTAAAATGTGTTCTGTGTGCATCTGGTTCTAAAACATTGTAAGATCTGCAACATAGATGTACATATTAAAATGTGTTCTTTGTGGATCTCGTTCTAAAACATGGTAAGATCTGCAACTTAGACATACATAGTATGAAAGTATATTTTTATAAACTATCTAATTTGGTGCTCTATATAATATGTTTTCTAGAAACTTGATCAAACTTAAAGATTTTGACTTAGGACAAACTTCAATTAATCAATTTGGAACTGAGGAAGAGGGAGTACTAGCTAAATACTCTGGCTAGTGGCATCGTAGTTCCTAACCTTGTGTAAATAAAAGTGTACATAAAAAACGTCAGTTGAATTAACTACACAAAATGTTTGTGATACTTTATTCAATTGGGAGCATGGGTTACTAACTTTGTGTAAATAAAAATCACCACATCGATCACGCTTGATCCAAAATCACCACAACATAACATGTCTTATATCGCAAAGGACAGAGTACACATTCGATCCAAAATCACCACAACATAATATGTCTTATGTCGCAAAGGAGAGAGTACATGTTTGATCCAAAATCACCACAAACATAACATATTTTATGTTGCAAATGAGGGAGTACATTCCAAGGAGCTCACATATACTGATCCACTTGCAGGTAAATTGGAGTCTTCTAACGCTTCGTGGTCCCAAAAGGGTTTAGGATTTAACACGCGCACACATACCCCTTTGGCTGCACTAGCGATTTAAGGCGATTAGGGTTGCTCGCCTCTTGCTGACGCCGCATCAGGTCTATCCCGTCTCTTGTGGCCTTAGACCATGGAGGCGTGGTGGATCTTGGTCTTTACCGGCGGGAGGGTCCAGATTCATTTTTATGTGTCCTTTTGTATCCATTTAGGGTTTCTGCTCAAAAAGGTGAGGCGACGGCGGTTTCCTGAAGATGGAATACTGTTCTCCTTGCCTAACCTCTGTCCCGGCGATGCGCCTAGCCTTGTCTTCGAGAGGTGTGTCTCCAGCAGATCTCGTGGGATCGGTTGGTGTTTTGTCTTCGGTGGATCCGGTCTTCGTTCGTCTGTGTCTGTGTGTCTGAATATTAGATTTTTTATCTACGCTTCTTTTCATCATCGCAGTTGCTGTTCTGGTGCGCTAATCTAATCCTATGTGGCCTTAGCACGACGACTTTCTAACCGTCGACTACAACAAAGTTTGTCTGGCTCCAATGAGTAAGGGGCGATGACGGCGAGGCGTGGTCTACCAACCTGAATGTAATTTTTTTTTTATGTTCTTTGCACTATCTTGATATTTAATAAATAGTTTGGAAGTTAAAAAAAAACGGTTCGTGGTCCCTTGCACGGCGATTTTTCCTCTTGACTCACTCAGCCCTTCGATCTTCCTCGCGTGACCTAATGCTTTGACCTAACGAAGCTTCAACCGGGCCAATTGGATGCGGATGTAAAACCACCCTAAAATCTTCCGCAGGTGCCCCTGAGCTGCCGCCGCCGTAGCTTGGCGTCAGCGCGGAGGCCCGCTCCCGCTCCCGCTCGCCCACCCAATCCCTCCGCCTCTCACGCGCGTCGCCGCCGTCGCCGTTTCCGTTGTAGCCCGTCGCGTCCCTGCTGTCTCCACCCCCGTCCGCAGTCCTCGACATCCGTTTTCGAGGTATGGCCGCCGCATAGTCACCCACCCAGTGATCAATTGAACGGACCTCTACAAGTTCCAGGATGAGATTAGTACATCTAGATCCGACCCTGTCAACAGAGGATGAGATTCTGAGAGATATATAGTGCCCCTTAAGGGCAAATCAAGCAATAAGTAGTTAACATTTTCCTGTGCTTTCGTGCTACATCACTGGCTTTCTGAAGAAGCTTTTAGGAATTACACACAACCCTAGCCGCATTCCTTTGTTATTGAGGCTGTTTAATTATGTGGTTATGCCATTTCACCCTTTTCCCCTTTATGTATGTAGACCTACCATGAGCACGAAATTGCTCAACAGCTTGAGCCTGAGGAGGCTCTTAGGACAGCAAAGAAACCCAATTGGTGGGTACAACGTATTTATTTTGTCTTATTTGATCATGGAAGGGGCTCATCACATATATGACTCCTTGCTTGTGTATTTTTTTTTCTTGGTAGACTTATACACAGCATCGAGAGCATGGAGCTCTAGCACTTCATTTTCTGGTGTTCATGAGAAGAATGGCATGGGCGTCGAGGCAGATGGTGATGTTGCAGATTCTTGGAAAGATGCTGACTTCCGTGGTGTTTACCGGGTACTTGCTTGATATATCCTATTAGAATAACTACTCATATTTTGGTTCTCATGTTGACACTCGGTTGGCTTGTTTGTTTTTGTTAGGCCATTATTTGTGGCAGCGTTGGACAAGTGCCTGTGCAGAAAAAATTGAGGAACGGGCATATTGTGACTGTATTTACTGTCGGGACTGGAGGCATGTTTGACCAGAGGAGGGCAGGTGCTGAAAACTTGCCAATGCCAGCTCAGTGGCATCGCATAGCTGTTCATAATGAGCAGCTTGGTACATATGCTGTTCAAAAGTTGGTTAAGAAGTATGTGCTTTCTACTCTATAGCACATGATTCTGTTTTTTTGCCTTTTGATGTGAAATCAAAACTAAAGTTCAGATTCTTAATTCACCAAGGATATACCGTGCTTATTATTATGTCTTATTTCAGTGCTGCAGTATATGTTGAGGGTGATATTGAGACTAGAGTCTACAATGATGACATCAATAATCTAGTGAAAATCGTACCTGAGATCTGTGTGCGGTTTGATGGTAAGTTAATCTGAGGTTCAAGTATTTTTTTTCTTTCCTTTGGCAATCTGTTTTGTTGTAAACATTCGTTAGTCAAATAAACTAATGCAAATGTGTTAGCTGAGCACAAGCTAACTGAGTTATTTCTTGAAGAATTCCCTGCTGATTTTTGTTCTCTTGTGGTACCCCATCCATCCCTACCAAAGCAGCTTAGTTAGAAAACAGACCTACCTAAAGGGAGTGAGACTAGCTCTCCTGTTGCTTTTCAATAAAAGGAGAGACAACTCTGTGTGGACTCAAGGACTAGATGTAGTTCTTCATGCAGCTTCATTTGGACTCCCCTCACTCTCAGTATATTGTGCTATCATATCTGAATTCATGTCATTTTCATTACTTACAGAATTTTTGGTTTTGTTCATTTCCATTTGTATGATTTTGATGTTGGGAAATTTAATATTTTCAGGCAAGATACACTTGGTTCAATCTGGGGGCAGTGATGTCAGCAAATCATTGGAAGAGTTAAGTAAGTGCGGTCTGTATCTCTTTTTTTTTCTTATATAAGGGAAGGCATCATAGCATATACTCCCTCCGTCCCACAATATAAGATGTTTTTTGACACTATACTAATGTCAAAAAATGTCTTACATTGTGGGACGGAGGGAGTAGTAAATAAGTGCAGACCATCGGACAGGCAGTGTTGTTGTTCTTTTCAGTGCTCTCCGCTATGTCCGTGAACAGACTTGTGTGCATAAAGAATCACATTAACCTGTAACATGTGTTCATCACATAAGATCGTCATAACAGCCTTCCTTTTGGCAGGGGAGGGGCTATTTTAGTTGCGACCTGAGGGACAATGAGCAGCAGGAGGAGTTGGCCAACTGGAGTGTTAGATTCAGGGCAACTTTGCCAAAGCACTTTTATTAGGTCCATTGATAATAACTGGACTGGAGAACTGAAAGCCCTTGTAGATGCAAGCGGTGCTCTCTCTGCCTTTTTGAGCGTATGGGGGCACTTCTGGTTGTTGAAATCGAGTTTATATTGAGCTGCAGGAGAAACGGCGGTCTATTGAGATCTCTGAAGATGCTTTTATTTTTCACAGCTAGTAATGATGCCCCGTGCTCGTAACAATGACCAGTCTCAGTGTCTATTCATAATACTTGGCGTCTTTGTTTTAAGCCCTACGTGCTAGCATACCATATCGCAGTTAGTTCGCTCAAATCTGAATTTACTTATCTGCTGCAGAAATACAGCTCCTGATGCTCATGTCTCTTTGTCTGCTGGTCTGACTGGCCTGCCTAGAGTGTTTTCATTTTCTGGTTGCTCTATCTTTTTATTTTCATTTTTCTATGTACTCTCTTCGTCCTAATTTACATGCCATCTTATTTCATGATTTAGCTTACTGTCAATTTGACCAATAATGTAAGAGTCACGTGTCATAAATATCATACTGTTAGAATTTTTTTGGGGAGTAGGAATTCAATGGTTGTGGTACTTAATAAATGTTTTATTGGCCAAATTGATGGTCAAACTTAAAACTTGAAATGCATTGGTTCCACACAAACTGGGACACCGTAGTACATGCATAATAGTTTTTTTTTCATGAATATAGGTGATTTTTTTGTTCATGCCTTGTCGGCGTCCTCCCTTTGCTGCTCCGGCCCTAGTGCTCTAAAAGCTGCGCCCTTCCGGCTTCCTTGGCTCTCCGGCGTTTCTTTTTTGAACAACAGAAGGCGCACCAAGCGCCAAACTTTTCAATCAGCTCAGTAACAACGTACAACATGGATTACCTGAAAAGGCTTTCGTCCCGCTTTATGAATAAAGCAAACTGCCAAAGAGCACACATACAGAGTCAAGTCCACACACGCACCCAAGTCTCACAACAAAGTACATAGGTTCTGCTGAGGGCACAGCTCAACAAGCCCAAAAAATAAAAAACAGAACACGCCAGACGAAGATAGCGCCTAGTCTGGTTCTGACGTGGCGGCGGCGACAGGCGGACGGCCATCGAGCGAAGGTCGGCGATGAAGGCTGAGATGGCGTCGCGGTCCAGGGGGTGGCTAAGCGGCCGCCAAATCTGCAAGAAACCCGAGAGTTTGAAAAGAGCGCCAGTAGCCCGTTGGAGAGGAGTGCGCTGAATCACAAGCTTATTGCGGACAGTCCAGAGGGTCCAGGCGAGGACCCCAATCTCAAGCCACCTAATGTGGCGAGAAGTCACGGGGGACATCTGGAGTTCGGCAAATAAGTCCAGAGGGTCCAGGCGAGGACCCCAATCTCAAGCCACCTAATGTGGCGAGAAGTCACGGGGGACATCTGGAGTTCGGCAAATAAGTCCGGGAAGTTGGTGTGGCACCAATTTCCACCGACCGCTTCGCGAAAGCAGCTCCAGAGGAACTGAGTGGACACGCAAGAGAAGAAAATGTGGTTCGAGTCTTCGAGGACCCCACAGAGCGGGCAGATGCCAGTACCCGGGCCATTTCGCTTGCGCACCTCCACCCCGGACGGGACCCGACCGCGAATCCATTGCCACATGAAGATACAGATCTTCAGGGGCAGGCGGATGGACCACACCATCGATAGGGGGAGGGGGCGAAAGATGGAGCGATGGCCAGGTATAGCGACTTGGTGGAGAATTGACCCGAAGGCTCAAGGCGCCAGCGCACCAGGTCAGGGCCACCATCCACCATCGGCTCGTGGAGAGCAACACAGTCAAGCAACTCACGCCAGGCGGCGGATTCCAAGGGACCAAAAGGCCGTCGGAAAGCAAGGCGCCCTAAGTCAAGAAGGGCCCTATCAACAGAAATCACGGGATCGACGGAGATAGAGAAGAGGCCGGGAAAGTGAGCCGCAAAGGGAGTGTCCCCGGCCCAGCGATCAAACCAGAACAGCGTCGATACTCCGGATCCCACCGAAATGGAGGTCCCGATACGGAGGACCGGGAGAAGCTGGACAATCGACTGCCAGAACTGAGATCCGCCAGACTTCTAGCAGAAGGTGAGGGGCTGTCCGCGCAAGTATTTATTCCGGATGATGTCAAGCCAGAGGCCACCGTGACCTTGCGAGATGCGCCAAAGCCAGCGGGAGAGAAGGGCGATATTCATCTGTTTAGAGCACATGATGCCAATGCCACCTTGCTCCCTGGGCTTGCAGATGTCAGGCCAGCTGACCATATGGTACTTCTGCTTGTCATTGTCGCCTGCCCAGTAAAAGCGGGACTGGACCTTGGCGATCTCATGGTGAAGGTGTGACGCCCTCGATTCAATCGTACACTAATCATACACGCAAATGTGTACGACCAAGATCAAGGACTCACGGGAAGATATCACAACACAACTCTAGACACAATTTAAAATAATACAAGCTTTATATTACAAGCCAGGGGCCTCGAGGGCTCGAATACATCAGCTTGAATACAAACGAGTCAGCGGAAGCAACAATATCTGAGTACAGACATGAGTTAAACAAGTTTGCCTTAAGAAGGCTAGCACAAAAGCAACATCGATCGAAAAGGCAAGGCCTCCTGCCTGGGAGCCTCCTAACTACTCTTGGTCGTCGGCGTCCGTCACGTGGTAGTAGGCACCCTCGGGGTAGCAGCAGTCGTCAAAGGCGGCATCTGGCTCCTGGACTCCACCATCTGGTTGCAACAACCAGAAAGAAGAAAGAAGGGGGAAAAGGGGGAGCAAAGCAACCGTGAGTACTCATCCAAAGTACTCGCAAGCAAGGATCTACACTACATATGCAACATTATCAAAGGAAGGCTATATATGTGGACTGGGCTGCAGAAATGCCAGAATAGAGAGAAGGCCTAGTCCTATCGAAGACTAGCATCTTCTCGAACCCACCATCTTGCAGCAACAGGAGGGAGTAGAGTAGCATAAAGTAAGTAGCAGTGGTGTTATCAACCTCGGCCGGAGATCCTTTCTCGACTCCCTGCGAGAAAGAAATCCCAGAGCCATACTATCCAGTTATCATCACAATCAAATCCTCATCTCCATCCAGTTCTCATCACAAGTATCCAATTCTAGTTGTATCGATCGGGATACAACTCCAAGTGTCCGTTACCGTAGGACAGGCTATCGATAGATGTTTTCTTCCCTGCAGGGGTGCACCAACTTACCCACCACGCTCGATTGACTCCGGCCGGACACACTTTCCAGGGTCATGCCCGGCCTCGGCCAAACAATACGCCGCAACCCGACCTAGGCTTAATAGAGAGGCCAGCACGCCGGACTAAACCTATGCCCCCAGGGGTCATGGGCCATCTCCCCGGGAACTCCTGCACGTTGCGTGGGCGGCCGGTGAGCAGACCTAGCTACCTCCCTAAAAAGCCAGGAGCTTACCAGTCCAACTCGGCGCGCGCCGCTCCGTCGCTGACGTCTATTAAGCTTCGGCTGATGTACACGACGTAGAACGCCCATACTATGCCCACGTGATGGTTAGTGCTATCAGGCCAGAGGCCCCTCGGATCAAATATCCAAATCGTAGTGGATTAGGAACGCGCGGTAACAAGCAGAGTCTCACGAAAGAGGTGACCCCGTTGCCCCGTCTCGAGGACTTGCGGCAAGGGCTAAGAATGCCCGGCCACGCCTCGTAATTATCTCACGGTCACCTTCCAGGTCAACCCGTCTCCACATCACTTTCAAAGTAACAGTTGTAAAGTCCAAGTATCCGTGTGTCCAAACATCAAGAGGAAAACCCAAGGAATCACCCTCGGTGGGTTCCACTCAATGTAATCATCAAGGTGAACGTAGAGGAATCACCCTCGAGGTTCACACTTGAGGGGTTGCACGACAGAGTCGTATCGGAAGTGGTTAAAGAGGAAATCACCCTCGATGACCACAACCGAATAGCTACACTACAGGGTTAACATCAGAAGTGTTGTAGAGGTCTCACCCTCGGCACTCGATAGTATCCCAGTAGTGTCGAGCAACTAAGGGGAAAGTGATGTGCGGTGCCGGGGCCTGGTCTTCGATCCCGTTGATCGGGTCTTCAATGATGAAGCAGGGGCAACAAGGACAAGGTGGGGTCACTGATGGATCACTAACCAACCTATACTAAGCAGTTTAGGATAAGCCGGTAAGGTAACAATAAGCAGGTTACAAAAGGAGGCTATGCATCAGAATAGGAGCAAACAATAACAATAGCAAAATCTAATGCAAGCATGAGAGAATGGAATGGGCGATATCGGGATGATCAAAAGGGGGGGCTTGCCTGGTTGATCTGGCAAGGAGGGGTCGTTGTCGACGACGTAGTCGGTCACCGGGGCATCAACGGCCTCGGGGTCTACCGGAGAGAAGAGGGGGAAGAAACAGTAAATACATAGCAAACAGAGGTAACACTAAGCATGACATGACGATACGTAGCGCTAAGCGTGCTCTAACGCGGTCCTAGACGTTATAGGTGAAGGGGGAAATCAACCGGGAAGGTGTTCCCGGTTCCGGACCTGTGTCAGACAGATGATCGGAGGGGGAAAGTTCCATGTTCAGCATGCTAGGGGCATGTGACAGATGAACGGACCACATATTTGGATTCGTTGGATTTTTCTGAGCAACTTTCATATAGAAAACATTTTCATCTGAGCTACGATTTAATTTCTATGAATTTCTAAAGATTTTAGCATTTCCAGAAATTATTTAAATTAACATAAATGGAATTATTGCGTCAGCATGATGTCAGCAAGAGGTCAGCAGGTCAACCGCAGCTGGTCAGGTCAAACCTGGCAGCTGGGTCCCACCTGTCATAGACAGTGGGTCTAACAGCAGTTTAATTTAGCTAAACAAAGTTAATTAGAGGTTGGGCCCCACATGTCAATGCCTAATTAGATTAACTAATTAATTTAGTTTAATTAGCGTGGGGGCCAACATGTCAGTGGAAGTAACTGCCACATCAGCGTAGCTGACTTGGTCAACTGGCCAACCGGGGCACCTGGGGCCACTGGTCAGCGACCCGGGGGGGTGGCCCCAGGTGGTGCCACGTCAGCGGTGCCGGAGCTTCGCCGCCGGCGACTAAAAACACGGCGGCGCGTACAAGGGGGAATCGGGATTCTGCTATAGGGCACGGGGGAGGTCGCGGTTAGGGGCGTTCGAACGAGCGCACGAAGGCGCGTCGACTAGGGACGGTGGCGTCGCCGGAGTTGGCCGGAATCGGCGCCGGCGTCGAGGCCAGCGGCGGAGCGGCTTTGGCCGAAGGAAGAAACGGCGAGGCAGCGCGCTATTGAGCAAAAGAGGAGGCTGGGGAGGATCTTCGTGGTGCGGCGAGTCCAATGGGCACGAGCCCGTGGCCAAACGGTCACCGGAGACGGGTCGGCGACGAGATACGGCGGCCGCGCGTACGGGACCTCGACGGAAACTACGCTAGGAGGCACGGGAGGGAGCGTGCGCGTGCGCGTTGGGCTCCTGGGAACCCCAGGAGCACAACTGTGAGCTCGGGCGAGCGTGTGGACGGTCACCACAACGGCAACGAGCTCGTCGGCGGAGCTCGGCTCGGCCATGGCGGGTCCAGCCATTCTGGGCGCGTACGGGAGCAAAAGAGAGGGGGGGGGGAAGGGGCTCACCTTGCGGCACGCACGGTGGCCCTCGAAGGCTTAGTAGCAGCAGAGACGGCGCCGGAGACGAAGAAGGGCGGCGACGACCGGAGACGTGGACGAAAGGAATCCGGCGCTTCGGTGCTCCCCAACTCCAGCTGAGGCCACCGGTCGATGGAGAGGACGACGGCAGAGCTCACCGTCAAGGTCAGCGGGCGCGGGGCCGCCGGTGGCCGCGACAACGACGGAGGGCGGCGGCGACTGTGCTTGGGCCGCGGATCTGGAGGAGAGAAGGCCGAGAGGGAGAGGGAGGAGAACGGAGAGGCGGGAGTGGCGGTAGGTGAGGGGGGAGGACTCGAGGCGTCCGGGGGCGTGGAGGCCTTATCCTCTCGCGGGGGTCGTCGCCGGCGAGGTGGTTCGGCGGGGACGGCGCCCCTGTAGTGGCGCGCACCAGGGGAACAGGAAGGGGGCGCGCTTCGGGGAGCTGGGCCGGCCAGGCTGGTGAGGTGGGCCGGCCTGCTGGGATGGGCCGAAGCCCAATGGGAGGCCAGGGGCTCTCCCACCCCTTCTTCTTTCCTTTTCCTTTTTTTTTTATTTTCCAGCAGCTTTTGCATTTTTCTTTTGCCACAATTGACTTTGCAAAATTATGCCACTGGCCAAAACAAACTCAAAGAATTAAAGTGCACTGCCTCAAAAAGGTTGGGTGGCTTTTGGAATAGTTGCCAATTTTATAAATCAAAAAGGGCATTTAATTTATTGCTTAGGCCACTGTTTGAAGTAGCTTAGGCCACTCAAACCTTTTTGCAAAAATGTTGGTTCACCACCAATATTAGCTGTGGATTATTCTGCACATGATGAACATTTTTGTTTTCATGTCTGAGCATTTTGAATTTCAGACAAAATTTGAATTTGAATTCAACTGGAATGTGAAAGAACATGAGACAATAATGATCAGGCACATGTTTAGCAAAAAGATTAACTTAACCCCAGGGGTTACTGTAGCATCATTACACCGGGTTGTTACAGAAGGGTCTCGTGGAGACTGTAGAAGCTCATGAGAAACAAGAGGAGGCTGGAGAGGGAGGAGTTGATAAGAATAGTCCGGGCCGCCTTGGACAGCCACCTCCCCTGCCAGGGCTCGATGCACGTTTGGAGCTTGGCCACGGAGGGGCGCAAGTCCGCGACGGTGAGCCGGGAGTCACTAATGGGCGTCCCCAGGTAGGTTGTGGGGAAGGAGCCCAGGCGGCAATTGAGTCTGTTGGCGATGGACAAATACTCTGAGGGGGAGTATCCCATCACCATAATATCACTCTTGTCGAAGTTGATCTTGAGGCCCGACATCTGTTGGAAGCAGAGAAGGAGGAACTTGAGGTTGGAGATGTCCGTCTCCGAGCCTTCGACCATGATGATAGTGTCGTCAGCATACTGGAGGATGGAGACCCCGGAGCCACCGGCAAGATGGGGAGTAATCCCACGAATATGGCCAACAACTTTCGCCTTATCCAGAATGGAGGCAAGCGCGTCCACGACCATATTGAACAAGAACGGGGAGAAGGAGTCACCTTGTCGAACCCCACAAAGGGTGGGGAAGAAAGGGCCAATCTCACCGTTGATGTTCACGGTCGTGCGACCGCAAGAGACCATTTGCATGACTCTAGTGATCCACCGGTCGTCGAAGCCCTTCCGAAGAAGGACCTCCCGGAGGAAGGGCCAGCTAACCGTATCGTAGGCCTTGTGGAAGTCAATCTTCAGAAAAACCGCCTTGAGGTGTTTGACGTGGACCTCATGAAGGACTTCATGAAGGACAAGGACCCCATCCAGGATGTAACGACCCTTAATGAAGGCCGACTGGTTGGGGTGAGTCACACGGTCTACCAGCAGGGTCACCCTATTGGCGTACCCTTTGGTCAGGATCTGGAAGATCACATTAATAACCGTGATCGGGCGAAACTGGCGGATGTCGGACGCCCCAGGGACCTTGGGGACGAGAGAGATGATCCCGTAGTTGAGACGCCCGAGATCAATGGAGCCAATGTAGAACTCGTCAAAGATGGCCATGACCTCTAGTTTAATCACGTTCCAGAAGGTCTGGAAAAATTTAACCGGGAGGCCATCCGGTCCCGACGCCGAGGATGGGTTCATGCCCTTGATGGCATCCCAGACCTCTTGCTCGGAGAAGGGGGCCGTAAGGGCAACGTTCTCCGAGACAGACACGAACCGGGAATCAGACCAGCAATCGGGGGCGAGAGAAATGCCGCTTCTAGGGGCGACAGAGAATAAGGATCTATAGAAACCGTCGACGTGGGACCGGATGTCGCGGGGGTCTTGAAGGAGAGTCTCACCATCCCACAAGAGAAGGATGGTGTTGCGTCTATGGCGGCCGTTGGCGATGGCCTGGAAGTATGCCGTATTCGCGTCGCCTTTCAAGACCCATTTCTGGGCACCACGGAGGCGCCAATAGGCCTCCTCATCGGTGTAGATCACGGAGAGCTGGTCTTCCAGGTCATAACGGGAGAGCCACTCGTCCGGAGAAAGACCCACCGCGTTAGCACGCATGTCAAGGGCCTGGATCACGGATAACAACGCCTTCTTGCGCTCACGGAGGTCGCGACCCAGATTAGCACCCCATCCCTTCATGAACTGCCGACCGCGTTTCGCGCAGAAGTGCCACGAGTCAATGGCCGAAGGGGGGTGGGGGTGGGGGTGGGCGCGAGCCTTGATCCACCGAGCGCCAACAGCGTCGATAAACCCGGTCTGGGAGAGCCAGAAGGTCTCAAACCGGAATCGAGGGGTGACCGGCAGACGCTCGTCAGCAGAAGAGAGGAGAAGGGGTACATGATCCGAGCCAATCCTCGTGATGGCGCGAAGGGAGGCTAAGGGGCAGCAGAGGTCCCAATCCGGGGACACTAGGACCTGGTCCAGGATAGACTGGGTCGGGGAGGCTTGCCGGTTGGTCCAGGTGAACCTGGCACCAATCCTATCGATTTCGCGGAGACCGAGGTCAGCAATGAAGTCATTGAACACTTGCATCCGCGCAAAGCAGACATTATCATTGCTCTTGTCTTCCGCCACGTGTAGGAGGTTAAAATTGCCTCCCACCACCACCAGAAGGGAGGCTGCGGAGATCTTCCGGTGGAGCTCCTCGAGGAAGGCAGCCAACCGACTATGGTCAGCAGGCCCGTAGACGATGATGACCTCCCACTTGAAGTTGAGAGACCTCTCGAACAGCTCCATGCTCACAAAGAATTCCCCTCGATCCATGCTACCCACCTCAAAGCTGGCATCCTTCACGCCTAAAAGGATGCCACCCGAGTGGCCGGCGCTCCCACTAGAAGGGAGCCAATGCCAGGCAAAGAGGTGGGAGCTCAGACGGTCAAGCTCAGGGAGCGAGAATTCGAGACACATGGTTTCTTGAATGGCAACTATGTCAATGTGTTCCTCCCGCATGTACTCCACAAGTTGGCGGCGTCCGCCATCATGGCCGAAACCGCGGATGTTCCAGAATAATGCACGCATTAAGGCGCCATTGGGGGGCTACTTGACCCCAGGACACGAGAGGCGCTTTGAGCACGGAGAGCCGCAGTGCGGGAGCGAGTGCAACCACGGATCTCCTCTCCCACCGACGGGGGGGGGGGGGGGTGGAGCCGTTAGCCGCAGCACGGTCAGGGGAGGGGTCTCACCAGCTACAGGCGGGACGGGTGGCAAAAGGAAGGCCGCACGGGCCTCCGCTAGCCTCCCGTCAAGGATCCCACGAGCTCTATAGACGCGATCTGGACTAAGGGGGGACCAGCTTCCCCCCTAAAAATGATTGTGGAGTCAGAAGCAACCTTTGCGAGGTTGCCTAGAGGAATGGACTCAAGCGCAGAGAAGGAGCAAGACGAAGCCGAAGGGGGAACGGCAGGCGTACCTGGCTCCAGGTTCTGAGTGGCAGCGCGAAGCTCCGCCCGCTCGGGGATGGGCAGAGCCGGACTGCCCTCGGGGAGAGAAGCATCCAGCCGAGCACTCCGACGGGATGCAATCACCGGGGAGGAGGCCGACCGGCCGCGTCGAGAGTAGGCGGCGGACCGAGGAGGAGGGGGCTGGGCAGCCATGGGGGTTGGTCACCCTAGCCTCCCCGTCCATGGTCAGGGCCTCTGCGGGTGAAGCCAGAGGCGCGGGCCCGGAGCAGCTGAGGAGGAGCGGAGCCGGTGACGGAGTCGCGGATGAGAGCAGCATCGGCGGAGAGGGGACCGCACAGCCCGCAGCAGAGGCCGCCCGCGGGAGCGGCGACGGGGGGAGGGGGGAGGCGCCTCGGGCGGGGTGGGGTGAGAGATCGCGGGAGGCGAAGCCGGAGGGGGGAGTCCGCCACAGGGGGCTCATCCCCCTCAGGAGGGGCCACCGAAGCCGCCGGAAGCAGACTGGGAGCCGGAGCCGCCGGGTCCAGCGCGACGGGAGCAGACGAGGAAGGAGAGCGCGGCGAGGAAGCCGGGCAGACGACCAGGCCAACACTGGAGATGTCGCTCGCCTCGGAGGACGTCGCCACAGAGTCCGAGGGACCGCCGAGGAGCAGGCTGGGCGCGGCCTGGCGGCCCTTGCCCCCCGCGGCAGGAGGAGGGGGCGAAGGGGACGGGGAGCAGGAGTCCTTCGAGCCCCACTCCTCATCCGAGTGGTGGGAGCGCGCACGGTGACGTCCGTGGTAGTCCTCGTCGGTCCCCGGGTTGCCGTCGGGGAGGCCAGCGTAGAAGGAGCGGGGGCGACCGACGTGGTTGGGGGGCTCGGGGGCGATTCTAAGGTCGAAGCCCTGGTCGTTGAAGAAGACGCGGACAGTGGTGTGAAGCTTGGAGGAGTCGAGGCACTTGACCTTGACCCGGACCTCCTCCTCCTTGCGCAGAGAGAGCTCATCGACCACCACCACCTTGCCCAAGAGGCGGGACATCTGGCGAATGATGAGCTCGGACCGCTCAATATCAGGGAGGCCGGCAAGAAGGATCCAAGCGGTGTCGAGGACGGCCACGACCTGAGCGTTGAGGATCGGCTCGGAGATGCCGACAACCAGCTGGTTGAGAGCGAGCGTGATCCGGCCACTGTGCGTGGCGTAGCCGTAGCTGACGGAGTCGGGGAAGACGACGGTGAAGATGTGGCCAGCAGTGGGGGTGACCACCCAGTCCCACTGGCACCGATAGAGGTGGTTGAGCTCGGCCTCAATCATCTCCGGGGATGCCACCCCGTCGACCACCGTGACGACCTCCTGGAGGGAGGGAGAGGGCGGCGGGACGTCGGGGACCTTGAGGTGGAAGAAACCCAAACCCTCGATACCGTCGCCGTACACCATGAGCTCCGACACCACCGGTCTATCCGGGCACAGGAGAGCGGGATGGCCTGGATCCTTGCAGAGGTAGCAGCATTGGGGATTGTCACAGTTGACTTGCGAATGGCCCCCCACCCCGCAGTTGCCGGGGGGGGGGGGGGAGGGAGAACAGAGACATGCTCGGACGTGGTGGAAGATCCCAGGGCCGCCGAGGGGGGCACGGGCGGAGCGTCGCGGGCACCCCGACGCTTCTTCTTCTTGGCCGACCCCGCGCGGCCGCGAGCGGTGCCACCGCCCGAGGCAGGAACCGAAGCCGTGGCCGTGGGGGCGGAGGCATGGGGAGGCACGTAGCATCGGGGAGCAGGGGCCGGAGGCTGCTCATCCGGGGCGCGGGGGGAGACGGGCCGCGAAGACCAAGGAGGGGAGGGCGAGCGCTCATGGCGAGGGAGCGGGGAGGGGGATCGCCGGCGTGACCGCCAGTCCCCCGAGGCGGCCGGCCGAGGCGACTGAGAACGACCCCGACCCTCCTGGCGCGCAAGCGAGCGGCGACCCTCCCGGAGCTCCCGGAGCTCACGCCGGAGCTCCTCCTCGCGCCGGAGGGCGTCCGGAGATGGGCGGAGCTGTCGCGGTGGTCGTCGGCCTTGCGCTTGGATCGGGCCACCCCATCGTCCCAGTCGCGCGGCATGGGAAGCCGCGACGGGGGATGGGAAGGCGGGGGAGGTGGGGGAGGCGAGGGAGGCGGGGGCGGGTTGGTCGAACGGGGCGAGGTGGAGTCCGGAGTTGAAGCAGGAGGGGGCGCGACGAGGGGAAGATGGGGACGAGACGAGGCGGCAGCGCTGGGGAAAGGGAGACACGGGAGGCCGTAGGGCAGCCAGATGGATGTGGCCAGCGCCCTGGGCCTAGGGCATCCCAGTGGCCCAACGCAGTTGAGCCGGCCCAGGGAGGAGGAGAGGCCATCCGGCCCGGCCGCGCAGCGGCCCAACGGCCTAGGCGGGCTGGGGCCCAACAGCCCAGGAGCACCAGCGGCCCGGTCCAGGCGACGGGGAGGCACGGGAGCCCGAAGGGTTTCCCTTCCAGGGGCGGGCGCCGCCACCGCCACCGCGGCTTCGGCGCGAGCAGCCAGGGCTGTGGGATCCCGTCGGACGGAGCGGAACCGGAGGCTCGAGGACCCGAAGGTCGCGGTGAAGGGCCTAAAGGGGGAGGAGCGCATGACCGGGATCGGGGGGAACGAGCGGAGAGCGACGCCGAGGGAGAAGGGGAGGCCGGCGGCCGGACCTCCGCCGCCGGGCGGTGCCAGGAGGGGCGGGCGACACCCCGGTCGGAGCGGCCAGCCATGCCCCAGGAGCGCTCGCGCCGGCGGCGAGCAGCCCTACCAGCCAAGACCGCACCTTGGCGCTCCTCAGCCCGAGTCGAGCTCGAGGGTGTCGCCGGCGGCGACTACGACGTTCGCGAGCCAGCAGCAGAACCCCTCACGTGGGGGGCTGAGATGCCAGCCCGGCGCGGCAGCGCGGCGCGACGGAGAGCGGCGGCGGGCGAGGGGGCGGGTACTGCGGGAGGGGGAAACAGCGCGTCGTCGGCGTAGTCGGCCCAGCGGATCCGAGGCACGGAGGGAGCGGCCGGAGAGGCGGGAGGCGCCGTAGCCGCCGGAGCGAGGCACTCACCGAAGGGGACGGCTGGGACAGGGGCGGAGGACGCCACCGGCGGCGGGGGCACGCCATCGCAGGCGCCAGGATTCGCCAGAGCTAGGGATCGCCATCCAATCCTTCTCCGTCACTACGGGGGAAGAAGATTTCGAGGCAGCATGGATTACAAACCCCTGAAACTGAAAATTAGAGAGAAGAGAAACTGCAGGGCATAACATATTCCTGTGAGCCGAGGCAAAGCAACATATGTCAGGTTCAACATCTGATCTAAGAACCTGATGAGCTATATTATGTGCAATTCCATTTATCTCTCTAGGAATGTGAAACACCTGTGATTGAAGATCTGAAGAGTAGTGGAAAAAATCAGCCAAAGTTTTCCTGATAGACCAAGGAGTAGAAGGCTCTGAAATCCTTCTGCTTGCCGCAACTAGAGCCAAAGAAAGACAATCTGTGAGAAATGTAGGCTGAGTAATGTGAAGACGGTTGGCCACCTGTGCAGCGAAAAGAAGGGCAAGAGCTTCAGCTTGCAAAGGTGTGCTTGTGATGGATGTGGACGCCTGAAGCTGCACATTTGTTTCAATTTGATCGTGTTGCAAAGAAAGATAGACTTCAACTCCAGTAGTTGCTGATCCCTGCATTAAACCTGGAACACTTTTACATTTGAAAGCAGTATCAGAATAAACTTTGGAACCTGCAATAAGAAAACCAGATTTAAGTGTATGACCCTGCAAAGGAATTTGGTTAGTAGGAGTTGAAAACCGGATGGGAGCCTGAGGCTGTAATTGTTGAGAGATATTAAGAAGATTATTAGATTTTTTTAGAACGAAGGCTCGCGAAAGACGCGAACAAAGCCATCAACTGGCCAGAAATTACAAGAGACAACCCAGCTTACAACGGCCAGAACGATACAATGGGGAACACTGGAAAGCCTACTCAATACAACCTCCACAAGCCGCAAATGAATTGCAGCTAGCAAAGGCCAAGCACTCCACACTAGGATCATATGTAGCAGAAACGGAGCAGCACAGCAGGACATAGCCGACCTTCGAGGATGGACCGTGCTCCAGGAACACCTAGAGAAGGAAGGGACCAACATCTTCCCTCTCAATCACCGAAGAGGGACCCTTCCCCCTCGCCATGGCTCGTAGGCGCCACACCGTCGGGATTTCGAGAAGCTCACACTAGAGCTGGAAGATTGTCACCCTCGCTTCACAAGGTGGACATAGGATGACCACATCAATTTGGGATATGTCTCGCCGGCTGCTCCGCCACAGTCCATACCAACCTAGTTGGAGACAAGCTTCAAGGAATCGGACGACGCAGATGGGGTAGCTCAATCCCTCACCTGCCTAACCTCCCGACCGAGCCCCACACCCTTGACGACGCCTCCAGCAAGGTCACGATACGCAAGGCGCCGCCGCCGCCAAATCCACCGAGGATAAAGGTTTTCACCTGGGCAGGGGGATCGGGGTGGAGAGCAGGGGACCTCGGCTGCGCCCCCATGGAGGAAAGCAGCGCTCTTGGACGTTGCCGTGTCACATCCCTAGCTGATGGTAGTGCTCTAGGCTAGCTTCATGTGTGCATCATGTCTATATTTTTGAAACTTGAACTGAGGAATTTTGGAAGCCTCAAAAACTTAAATAAAAGAGGGGCAAAACCCCTAGAAATCTCATTCATTGCTCCAAAATGCTCTTCTTAAATGTTTGATAATTTTTGGTAAGGGTTCTGGTCCCAACCTGTCAGGACCCCGACTCAATGCCACATCGATCTAGCATGTAACACCTCATATCACTTTGCGGCCTCACGCACGGTATTCCCACGGGTGTCGCCTTACCTTTGCCCGGGACCGTTTGCGCCTTTTGGCACACGTATATGACAGTGTCGCTAGCATCCATATGATAAGGAGCCCGGGCTGACATGGCTAGTCGTAAACCCAAAGCGGCACAGACTTACAGGGACAGGCATCCATGACCCAGCATCGAACGTGTCGGTCATCAGCGAGTGAATCCAGGCTGTAGCACTGGGCTAGCAGGACTCCGGTGAACCGGGCTGTAGCGGGCTAGCAGGACTCCGGTATTCACCGCGTGACATTTCCCCGAAGGGACAGACACAGGAACGAAGAAGGACACATGCCGGCCAGCCTAAGTGTTCCGGAGCAGTAGCAAGCTACCATGGCTCGGTGGAAACACTAGGAGACATTTCCCCGTAAGAGAGGCTACTAAAGATAAACAACTAGATGGTCAGATCCCACACATACCAAGCATTTCAATAACATACACACAATATGCTCGATATGTGCAAATACAACATGGCATCACAACATGACTCTATGACTCAAGTAATCTATTCAATAGGCTCCGAGGAGCGAGATATTACAAACATGGGTCTCATGACCCAACACTCAGAGCATACAAGTCAAAGCACAAGCGGAAGCTATCATGTCTGAGTACAGACAACTATAAATGAAAAAGGCTGAGAAGCCTGACTATCTATCAGATCCTGCCGAGGGCACAAGATCGTAGCTGAGGTATCAAGCTAAACGTCGAAGTCCACGTGAAACTACTAGCGAGACCGAAGTCTCTCTGCAAAAACATAAAATAGGCAAACGTGAGTACAAATGTACCCAGCAAGACTTACATCAGAACTATCTACATATGCATCATTATCAACAAAGGGATGGTGGGGTTTAACTGCAGCAAGCCAGCTTTGACCCGGTGGCTATCCTGAACTACGACTGCGAGTAACTTTTTTGAGGTGGCGCACACGAGTCCACATATTCACCATATCAATACACCACTATGGATCCGCTCCCGTCTCCCTACGAGAACGCCATCCATAGCACTCACGCTTATCTTGCGTATTTTAGAGTATCCACTTTCACTTGTCTATGAACTGATATAAGCAACCCAGAAGTCCTTTTCCGTGGACACGGCTATTCGAATAGATTAGGTTAACCCTGCAGGGGTGTACTTCTTCACACACGCTCTCACCACTTACCGCCGTTTACACGACATGTACTCGGCAACCTTCAAGCGGAAGCCCAACGTGGGTGTCGGCCACGACCTACCTAATCACCTAAGTCTCTAGTCCAGGTTTATCGCCTATTCGGGTTCCATCCATGAGGAGATCCGGCCGGAGTTTCGCTCACAGCCCCAAACGATGTGAACAGGGTTCCCGAGACACCAAACGGGCGCCCGGTACACCGTGCCACGTGCCTACCGCATCACAGCCCACCCCTACGGTCAGCGCTGCCCACGGCCTCCAGCATACTACAAACACCAGAAACTACTTGCAACTCCTGGACAGAGGACAAGGGTGATCAAGAAGCCGAGAGGGTCCATTGGTTTCGGGCCCAATGCGTGGTAGTAGCTGAATCATGGATCACAAACACAGAACTCAGTTCCTGAGGACGGCTGCAATGAGACAACCCACCATGTACTCCTACATGGCCTCTCACCGCTACCTTTACCAAATCGTGTTCACACACTTAGCTCACACACAGTAGGACAGGTTCACACGCCTCTGATTCATCCCCGATGAATCAGACCCGACTCAACTCTAAGCAGTAGCAGGCATGACAACAAACATAAGTGAGTAGGCACATCAGGGCTCAAACAACTCCTACTCATGCTAGTGGGTTTCATCTATTTACTGTGGCAATGACAGGTCATGCAAAGGACAAAGGGGTTCAGCTACCGCAGCAAGTAACAGATGAATCGGTGTTGTCCTAATGCAGTAAAAGAGAGCAGGAGCGAGAGAGTAGGATTGTATCGGAATGAACAAGGGGGTTTTGCTTGCCTGGCACTTCTGAAGATAACATTGAGTCTTCATCAGTGTCAACGATCACATCATCGGTATCACGTCTATCGAGAGGGGACAAATACCGGCAACAAAGAAGAAATACAATCAATGCAATGCACAGTATGATGCATGCTCATGACATGGCAATATGAATGTGTTTTGAGCTAAGGCCACTAGCAACAGATTAAATGAAGTTGGTTTGAATACAAGATTCAAATTCAAACTCCATATGTGATTATTTAAATGTCATTCACTTCATTTGCCCTAAACAGTAGTGATAAGTTGTTCTAACATGCATGAAAATGGTACAGATGGATTCCTTGAATTTTCTGATAATTTTTCATATATAATTTATTTAATTTGGAGTTACGGTTAATTTTCTATGATTTATTGAAGTTTTAGCTATTTTCTGAAATTATTAAATCATTTAAGATTTATTTTAATTCCAGAACAAATACTGCGTCAGCATGATGTATTGGTGATGTCAGCAGGTCAAAGGCGTCGACCAGGTCAAACCTGACCAGTGGGGTCCACTGGTCAGTGACCCAGTCAACTAACCAGGTTAGTTAGCCCTAACTAACTTAGTTAGCCGGGCGGGGCCCGCATGTCAGTGGCCTACCTAATTAACTAAGTTAGTTAACACTAACTAACTTAGCACTAACTAAGCAGGCGCCTGGGCCCACACGTCAGGGGGTCAAACCCCGGGTCAAACCCGCCGGAGTTGACCCGCGGCTTGTCGCCGGCGACGCCAGCAACGGCGGAGGGCGTCGGAAACGCTCCTTCGGCGACCAAATCGGCGACTGAGGGGCTCTACGCGTAGCTGGGAGTCGCCCGCATCCATCTGTGCAAACGGTAGGGGCTGAGGTGGCCCGAGCTCACCGGAACGGGGACCGCGGCGGCGACCGGAGTTCGGGCCAGCACGGGCACGGGGCTACGCTTAGCGAGCGAGCGAGCTGAGAGGCTGGGCGGCACCTGCTAGTCATGGGGAGCACTAAGAGCAGCTCAGTGAGGCCAGGGGAGCACGGAGGCTATGCGTGCAGCAGCAATGGCGGACGGTGGCTTCGGTGCTCGTGGGGAACGGCGCTACGGCACGGAGGGGAGCATGCTGAGTTAGGGGAGAGGGTCAGTGACTCACGGCGATGACGAGGGGACGCTCGGCGAGGTCGGGGACGGTCCGGAGCCGGCGAATTTGACGAAGATGGCCGGCGGGTCCGAGGTAGAAGACGACGGCGATGGCGGCGATGCAGGGCTTCCGGAGGGCTTTGGATCGGTGGGGAGGAAGAGGGGGTCGAGGCGGAGCTCCTGGGTGCATCGGCGAGGCTAGGGGTGGCCGGTGGCCATGGGTACGGCGATGATGACGGCGAGCTCCGCTCGGTCGCGGGAGGGGAAACAGAGGAGCGAGGGGGAGGGAGGTCCAGAGAGCGAGGGAGAAGTGAGAGGGGGTCGGGGACGTCTCCGTGGCGTCGCGAGGAAGTCGGGGAGGCTGCCACGGCGAAGCAGGAGGTGGCCGGCGTCGGCGCGCGTGCGTCCAGCACGCAGCTGCTTCGGGGCGAGGGGGAGGAAGATGACTGGCAGCTGGGCTGCACAGTAACGGGCCGCGCAGAAGCTGGGCCGGCTACAGGTAAGTGGCCCAGGTACGGGTCTTTCTCTCTCTCTTTTATTTCTATTCTGCTTTATATTTTTCTTCTTTTTTTGTTTTATTTAAAATATTTTGCCACTGTTTTGAATTTTAAAATAATTCAAACAATGTCAAAAACTCCACTGAATATTTTATATTGCTAGATGGACTTTTCCAAAAGCTTACAAAATAATTCAGGGATATTTGAAATTATATTCTAATTATATGAATATAATTCAAATTCAAATAGCTAATGAATTAAATTCAAAATCCCAAAAATAAATCCTTAAAAATGTTCAATATTTTGGTTGGGACCAGAACCCTTACCAAAAATTATCAAACATTTAAGAAGAGCATTTTTGGAACAATGAATGAGATTTTTAGGGTTTCTGCCCTTCTTTTATTTAGGGTTTTGAGGCTTCCAAAATTCCTCAGTTCAAATTTCATTTGAATTAAAACATGAAGCTCACATGAGGTCTAGCCTAATGCATAACAGGACCAGGGATGTGACACAACCAAAATATTGAACATTTTTAAGGAATTATTTTTGGGACTTTGGATTTAATTCATTAGCTATTTGAATTTGAGTTATATTCATATAATTAGAATATAATTTCAAATACCCCTGAAATATTTTATAAGCTTTTGGAAAAGTCCATCTAGCAATATAAAATATTCAGAGGAGTTTTTGGCATTGTTTGAATTATTTAAAATTCAAAACAGTGGCAAAATAAATTAAATAAAACAAACAGAACAATAAAAACAGAAATAGAAAGGGAGAGAAGGCCACCTGGGCCACCTACCTGGCGCCCACTTACCTGACCCAGCTTCCCCAGCCGGCCCAGCCCATCTCCACTCCCTCCCCTGTCGTCTTCCTCCCTGCCAGGAGGACGGGCACGCGCCCGGCGCGCGCGGCCACGCGCCCCGGCCACCTCCTGCTTCCCCCGGCCTCCCTAGCGACGCCACGACGAGGCCTCGTGTCCCCTCGCTCCTTTTCCTCCCCCGCTGCATCCCCTCTCTCCTCTGCTCCCTCTCTCTCGCCCGGACCGAACGGAGCCGCCGCCACCGACAAGCTCCCTTGCGGCCACCGCCACCCCCTCTCCTCCCCGACGCGCTCCCGAGCTCCGCCGGTCCTCCCTCATCCTCCTCGCCGTCTCACGCGACCAGAAGACCCCCTGGATGCCCAGCAGCGCCGTCGCCGACGCCATCTTCGTTCCCTGCACCGACGGCCGCCGTCGACCGATTCGTCGTCACCAGGCCGTCCCCGAGGCCGCTGAGATCACCTACGGCCCCGCCGTGAGCTCCTGATCATCCTCCCCCTCTCCGTTTTCTCTCTAGCATGCCGTAGCCGCCGCGCCTCTCTCCCCCGACAGCACGCCGCCGCATGAGCTCATCGTCGACGAGGCTCCGGTGGCCATTTGGTCCCGTGCGTGCCTCCGTAGGGTCGTGAGCTCTCGTAGAACGCGTAGGTGCTAACCGTGGACCCTCCCGTGCACGGTGTCGTCGTTTCCATCGACGCCCGAACTCCGGTCGCCGCCAAAGCTCGTCGCCGGCGAGATTCCGGCTGCCCCGTGACCACCCGTCTGGTCCATTAGATGCGCGAGTGCAAGAGCTCCTCCCCGGTGCGCTCAGCGCGCCAAACCATTGCCCCTAGCTCAAATCCGAGCCGCGCCGCCGTGCGGAATGGTCGCCGCCGGCGAAACTCCGGCAGGAGCTGACGTGGCTCCGTCATTAGGAGCTAACCCAGCTAATTAAACAACCCACAGCCACTGACAGCGGGCCCCACCCCTGGTCAAACCCCAGTCAGCGCTGGGTTTGACCGGGATTAGCTCCTGTGTCACTGACGTGTGGCCCCACACGTCAGGTTTGACCTGGACCGCGCCCAGTTGACCTGCTGACGCCGCGGTGACGCACTGCTGACCCATAGTAATGTTTCTGGAATTTAATAATTCTTAATGATTATATTTCAGAAAATGTTCTAAACTTCTAAAAATCATAGAAATTCAACCGTAACTCCAAATTAAATAAATTATATATGAAAAATTATCAGAAAAATTCAAGGAATCCATCTGTACCATTTTCATGTATGTTTGAACAATGGTTGTCCTCTGTTTTGGACAAAACCAATAAAGGGCATTTAAATAATCACATATGGAGTTTGAATTTGAATCTTGTATTCAAACCAACCCCATTTAACTTGTTGCTAGTTGCATTAGCTCAAAACACATTCATATTGCCATGTCATAGCATGCATCATTTTGTGCATTGCATTGATAGTGTTTTTCTGTGTTGCCGGTATTTGTCCCCTCTCGATAGACGCGATACCGATGATGTGATCGTTGGCACTGATGAAGACTCAATGTTATCTTCAGAAGTGCCAGGCAAGCAAAACCCCCTTGTTCATTCCGATACAATCCTACTCTCTCGCTCCTGCTCTCTTTTAATGCATTAGGACAACATCGATTCATCTGTTACTTGCTGCGGTAGCTGAACCCCTTTATCCTCTGCATGACCTGTCATTCCACAGTAATTAGATGAAACCCACTAGCATGAGTAGGAGTTGTTTGAGCCCTGTTGTGCCTACTCATTCATGTTTGTTTGTCATGCCTGCTACTGCTTAGAGTTGAGTCAGGTCTGATTCATCGGGGATGAATCAGAGGCGTGTGAACATGTCCTACTGTGTGTGAGCTAAGTGTGTGAACACGATTTGGTAAAGGTAGCGGTGAGAGGCCATGTAGGAGTACATGGTGGGTTGTCTCATTGAAGCCGTCCTCAGGAACTGAGTTCTGTGTTTGTGATCCATGATTCAGCTACTACCACGCATTGGGCCCGAAACCAATGGACCATCTCGGCTTCTTGATCACCCTTGTCCTCTGTCCAGGAGTTGCAAGTAGTTTCTGGTGTTTGTAGTATGCTGGAGGCCATGCGCAGCGCTGACCGTAGGGGTGGGCTGTGATGCGGTAGGCACGTGGCACGGTGTACCGGGCGCCCGTTTGGTGTCTCGGGAACCCTGTTCACATCGTTTGGGGCTGTGAGCGAAACTCCGGCCGGATCTCCTCATGGATGGAACCCGAATAGGCGATAAACCTGGACTAGAGACTTGAGTGTTTAGGTAGGCCGTGGCCGACACCCACGTTGGGCTTCCGCTTGAAGGTTGCCGAGTACATGTCGTGTAAACGGCGGTAAGTGGTGAGAGCGTGTGTGAAGAAGTACACCCCTGCAGGGTTAACATCATCTATTCGAATAGCCGTGTCCGCGGAAAAGGACTTCTGGGTTGCTTATATCAGTTCATAGACAAGTGAAAGTGGATACTCTAAAATACGCAAGATAAGCGTGAGTGCTATGGATGGCGTTCTCGTAGGGAGACGGGAGCGGATCCATAGTGGTGTATTGATATGGTGAATATGTGGACTCGTGTGCGCCACCTCAAAAGAGTCGCTTGCAGTCGTAGTTTAGGATAGCCACCGAGTCAAAGCTGGCTTGCTGCAGTTAAACCCCACCACCCCTTTGTTGATAATGATGCATATGTAGTTAGTTCTGATGTAAGTCTTGCTGGGTACATTTGTACTCACGTTTGCCTATTTTATGTTTTTGCAGAGAGACTTCAGTCTCACTAGTAGTTCCGCGTGGACTTCGACGTTTAGCTTGTTACCTCAGCTACGATCTTGTGCCCTCGGCAGGATCTGGTAGATAGTCAGGCTTCTCAGCCTTTTTCATTTATAGATGTCTGTACTCAGACATGATAGCTTCCGCTTGTGCTTTGACTTGTATGCTCTGATTGTTGGGTCATGAGACCCATGTTTGTAATATCTCGCTCCTCGGAGCCTATTGAATAATTACTTGAGTCGTAGAGTCATGTTGTGATGCCATGTTGTATTTGCACATATCGAGCATATTGTGTGTATGTTATTGAAATGCTTGGTATGTGTGGGATCTGACTATCTAGTTGTTTATCCTTAGTAGCCTCTCTTACCGGGAAATGTCTCCTAGTGTTTCCACCGAGCCATGGTAGCTTGCTACTGCTCCGGAACACTTAGGCTGGCCGGCATGTGTCCTTCTTCGTTCCTGTGTCTGTCCCTTCGGGGAAATGTCACGCGATGAATACCGGAGTCCTGTTAGCCCGCTACAGCCCGGTTCACCGGAGTCCTGCTAGCCCAGTGCTACAGCCTGGATTCACTCGCTGATGACCGACACGTTCGATGCTGGGTCATGGATGCCTGTCCCTGTAAGTCTGTGCCACTTTGGGTTTACGACTAGCCATGTCAGCCCGGGCTCCTTATCATATGGATGCTAGCGACACTGTCATATACGTGTGCCAAAAGGCGCAAACGGTCCCGGGCTAAGGTAAGGCGACACCCGTGGGAATACCGTGCGTGAGGCCGCAAAGTGATATGAGGTGTTACATGCTAGATCGATGTGGCATTGAGTCGGGGTCCTGACAGCGTTGGTATCAGAGCTTGACTGCCTGTAGGATTACCAAGCCAAACTGGTCGATGTTGAGTCTAGAAATTCTTTAGTTATATGTAAGGGAATTGATTGTGGGATGGAACGTAAGGCTCTTTTTACTCCTTATACCTTATGCCTTCTGATCTGAGTCATCTTATCTTTCCTGCGGGGATTAAGAACTAGGCTATCTCTTCTTTCTATCAGGATCACGTGTTACTAATCCGTAGACTTATAAGATTGTTGGATTAAGCTTGAGTTCAGTTCCTACTACTTCCGTATGTTAATTGTTGATCTCGAAACCTTGATATTGTGCTTCTGAGTGGTTATGCCACCATTTTTGTGAATGTCTCAAATTTTTTCTGAGCATTTACAGCCGTTATGCTGTCCGAGTCATCCCAGGTTTCTAAGTAGTCTGAAGCATTTGCAAAATCCCTTCCTCCCGTTCCGATGTTCCTTTAGGCCAGATTAACCACACTAATCGGTGAGTTGAGGTACTTTGTTACCTCGGCGTATATGTTGGAGATAGTATTATGACCCTAGGTGTCTTAGGGGATCATCTAGTGGTCTAGCCATGATTTGTGTCCTAGTGTGAAGATTCTGGCCTTTATTATCGAAAGCATCCTGTGATGCCATTTAGTTAGTAGGTATTCTATTCCTGGGTTCTTAAACCCGACATTCACCCTACTTACATCATGTTGATAGTGTTGCTAGTTCCTTTAGTATATTAGTAACCTTTGCGATAGTCCTCGAGGTCCGTGGTATATCGTTCTTCCAAATACCATGAACCATCATGGCAGAAGTTTGTTGGATCAAAAGATCACAACAGGCCCTCTATGAGTTCTCCATGCTATATTGTGACTCTGCCAGCTCAACCTTTCTGCATGGGTTATCCGGAAGAATTATGTTGAACTTCGTTCGACATGCTAATCCATGCATCCACAACTCAGAAAATCATATGTTCTTTGAGTTGTCCCATCTTAGTTGTTTCCGACCCTCGCCTATCAATTGATATCAAGGGTATGCATGCATTCGTTTATCGATGCCTATTACCCTTGTGGTCCGTCAAGCCATTCTGTCCTGAATGACTTGGAGAAACAAACTCCAGTACCTCATCCATATCTAGGATTGGGTCAAAGTAGTTGTATTCCGCAGATCAAATGCCAATCCAGCTTTTGGTTCTGTTCTACCTTGGAGTATTACCCCCCTTATGTCAGAATTGTCATGAGAACTGCACCAACTCTCATGAATTTTGACGTAGTGATACTTCTCACCATCATTAGTCATTCCTCGGCCCTCGTGTTGATGCAACCGGAATACCGACAAATGAATTGTGATGTGTGAAATCAATACTCCCAGCAACCTCGTTGCTTGGTAGTTAAAGGGTAATAATTTCATTCTTAGCGTGTTGGTTTTTGAATCATCCTTCTAAGACTGATCGTGCTACCTAGTCCTTATTTCGGTGCACCCTTCGATTGATGAGTTAGGATCTTGTCAAGTCCTCACTCATTTGATCATATCGTCTTGCCCTCAAAAGCGAGATTGTTCTCGAGCTTAGTAACATACCGGTGGTTCGTGATTTTCCGAATATCTTCTCGGAAGTATTACCAGGTTGTTCCCTGACTGTTATGTTGAGCTCGTGATCAAGTTGGTTTATTCCTGTAAACCACCCCTTCTCCAAGAATCCGTGTTGGATACCCTGAGCTAGTTGGATAAGCTAAACAACAACTTGGAGAGTTGGAGGATAAAAGCTTGCCTGACTTAGTTCGTTCCAAAGGGATAATCTTGTGTAGTGTGTGTTGAAGAAAGATGATATCTTCATCGATTGGTCCCTGTGATCAGTTGCTGGACCTATTGTCTTATCAATCCTTTGATTTGAGTGTGGGCTATCGTCAAATCAAATCAGTACCAACGATGCTCGTAATGTTGTCTTATTCGTGGTTGATCCCTCGAGCATACACCATTACATCTTTGGTCTGACCAATGCTATCACCGTGTTCACTTAACTATGGAATTCCTTTTAAAAGAAAACCCGGATGAAGTGTTGTTGAGCCCATTGACAACATCCTTATCTCCTCCATGATTTTGTTGAACATTAAGCTAGTGTTGGAAACTTTTGAAAGCATTTGTTCATGCTAGTTCATGAAGCATATGTTCGGATGTAAGAAGTGACTTCCTCCAGTTCATGTGCATCTGATGCAAGTTGCCGCCGTGGATTCGAGAAAGTCAATGTTGCTTCCTCTGGAATCATCGCAAGTCAGTCATGCACACGTGCGAAGTATTCTGTGGTCTGGAGACTTGCAACCTTCATTCCATATGTGTATCCTAGCACACCAAGCCACTGACTGATTTGTTCAAGGAGAAGGAGTATCTTCATAAGAGCTAATCCGGACTTATGAAAGAACTTCGATATCCTCGTTGATGGTTCCCAACCTGAACCCGGTAGCGTTTTATTGTAAGACTACCATGTGGGCATGCTTGTCTGGGACAACGTGTTCACATGTTTGTAGCAGAACCAGCTCATGTTTTGGAGCTTGCTGTCGTAGCTCACTCCCCGAGAATCCCGCAACGTCATCTCGTCGATTTGTGTTGCAAACTTTCGTTTTTCTTCCTAGACTCGATGAGTCTGGAATATCCTGACACCAACCAGATCTGAATCTCAGGCAGATATGATGGTTTGGAACATTTTCCAAGAATTATAATATCGATCCCTTGGAAACCGGTAAAGTGGATGTCGTGGCCAACACACCCAGCCGGAAGACCTGTTATTATAATATCTTGATTGAAGAAGTTGGCCACCTCCCCATAGGGATTTCGTAGGATTTACTCCCTAGTTGCCCCTATGGATTTTTGTGTTCCCGAAGTCCGACCTTTTTACTTGATGTTCTAGATATCAAACCATATCTATGGGTGGATTACGCTAGCACATCAAGGAGAACATTAGAAGCGGAGTGCTAAATGTCTCTCGGTCGATCATCCAGATTTTATTTCCTTGGCCCCGCCAAGGGTGAAATCTGAGAAGGTGTTATCTTCCTTTGCATCTGCATCCTCCATCATCATTCATCATGGTAGCAAGTTGTGTTGCCAGGATCCTTGACACGGATGTTGGTAGAATCTTGATGATTGTGGAAATGCTCAAGTTCTTGAGAGCACGCACAAGCGCTAGGTATTATCGCCGGCACTAACCGGGATTGCTCCTAGTCTCGTCGGTTATGCTATAACCACTCCAACAGTGAATTCACTCTTTATTGTTGGGTTCTTCCCCAGTTACCAGAATCATTCCTAGCATTTGCATTTTGTTCCTAGCTTGCACCGCCAATGTGCCATTCTACCATGGGTCTCTTCCATTTCCGGTGGCAAGCAAATTCATCCATTACGTTGTCTTCAACAAGGTAATCCACATCATCCAAGTCCGAGTATGCCATTCTACCGACCCCCTCCAAACGATCGCTCGAGAATTGCCTTAGGCTGGTTTAAAGAGTTTCAATGATCTCTGAATCAAAAGTAATTCTTTTTGCCACTTAAGGGGATATCTCTACGAGTCACCTTCCCTAAGGTGTATCGTTATGGTATCATGGCAACTCAACTCCTCGCTACGTGGACAATCGTTTACCACCTTCTTAGGTGTGGAATTGTTATCCACCTAGTGAACCTTCGTCATCCATTTCTTTCCTCCCCTCTTGATGTGTATCTCGTGTCTCAACCCGAGAGATGGTTCTGCGTCTCATTCCGTGAGTTAATCCTGAGTTGTTCGACCTTCGAGAAGAACGATTCTTTTAGGGTCTTTCCTTTCCTCTCGTTGTC
Organism: Triticum aestivum; assembly: GCF_018294505.1. NCBI lineage: Eukaryota > Viridiplantae > Streptophyta > Magnoliopsida > Poales > Poaceae > Triticum > Triticum aestivum. The sequence goes on from NC_057801.1 coordinate 565,875,871, forward strand.
ATGTTAGTTGGAGTTCTCAGAACAAGACGACAAGACAAAGATGGTGAATGAATCAACGTTCAACTGAAGTGCACCCTGGATCGTGAAGATTATACTAGTTGCATTTACCCTTCACCTTACCCTACGCTTGAATCTCGAGACGAGATTCTTGTTTAGTGGGGGTGAGTTGTCACATCCCTAGCTGCTGGTAGTGCTCTAGGCTAGCTTCATGTGTGCATCATGTCTATATTTTTGAAACTTGAACTGAGGAATTTTGGAAGCCTCAAAAACTTAAATAAAAGAGGGGCAAAAACCCTAGAAATCTCATTCATTGCTCCAAAATGCTCTTCTTAAATGTTTGCTAATTTTTGGTAAGGGTTCTGGTCCCAACCAAAATATTGAACATTTTTAAGGAATTATTTTTGGGACTTTGGATTTAATTCATTAGCTATTTGAATTTGAGTTATATTCATATAATTAGAATATAATTTCAAATACCCCTGAAATATTTTATAAGCTTTTGGAAAAGTCCATCTAGCAATATAAAATATTCAGAGGAGTTTTTGGCCTTGTTTGAATTATTTAAAATTCAAAACAGTGGCAAAATAAATTAAATAAAACAAACAGAACAATAAAAACAGAAATAGAAAGGGAGAGAAGGCCACCTGGGCCACCTACCTGGCGCCCACTTACCTGGCCCAGCTTCCCCAGCCGGCCCAGCCCATCTCCACTCCCTCCCCTGTCGTCTTCCTCCCTGCCAGGAGGACGGGCACGCGCCCGGCGCGCGCGGCCACGCGCCCCGGCCACCTCCTGCTTCCCCCGGCCTCCCTAGCGACGCCACGACGAGGCCTCGTGTCCCCTCGCTCCTTTTCCTCCCCCGCTGCATCCCCTCTCTCCTCTGCTCCCTCTCTCTCGCCCGGACCGAACGGAGCCGCCGCCACCGACAAGCTCCCTTGCGGCCACCGCCACCCCCTCTCCTCCCCGACGCGCTCCCGAGCTCCGCCGGTCCTCCCTCATCCTCCTCGTTGTCTCACGCGACCAGAAGACCCCCTGGATGCCCAGCAGCGCCGTCGCCGACGCCATCTTCGTTCCCTGCACCGACGGCCGCCGTCGACCGATTCGTCGTCACCAGGCCGTCCCCGAGGCCGCTGAGATCACCTACGCCCCCGCCGTGAGCTCCTGATCATCCTCCCCCTCTCCGTTTTCTCTCTAGCATGCCGTAGCCGCCGCGCCTCTCTCCCCCGACAGCACGCCGCCGCACGAGCTCATCGTCGACGAGGCTCCGATGGCCATTTGGTCCCGTGCGTGCCTCCGTAGGGTTCGTGAGCTCTCGTAGAACGCGTAGGTGCTAACCGTGGACCCTCCCGTGCACGGTGTCGTCGTTTCCATCGACGCCCGAACTCTGGTCGCCGCCAAAGCTCGTCGCCGGCGAGATTCCGGCTGCCCCGTGACCACCCGTCTGGTCCATTAGATGCGCGAGTGCAAGAGCTCCTCCCCGGTGCGCTCAGCGCGCCAAACCATTGCCCCTAGCTCAAATCCGAGCCGCGCCGCCGTGCGGAATGGTCGCCGCCGGCGAAACTCCGGCAGGAGCTGACGTGGCTCCGTCATTAGGAGCTAACCCAGCTAATTAAACAACCCACAGCCACTGACAGCGGGCCCCACCCCTGGTCAAACCCCAGTCAGCACTGGGTTTGACCGGGATTAGCTCCTGTGTCACTGACGTGTGGCCCCCACACGTCAGGTTTGACCTGGACCGTGCCCGTTGACTGCTGACGTCACGGTGACGCACTGCTGACATAGTAAATGTTTCTGGAATTTAAATAATTCTTAAATGATTTATTATTTTCAGAAAATGTTCTAAACTTCTAAAAATCATAGAAATTCAACCGTAACTCCAAATTAAATAAATTATATATGAAAAATTATCAGAAAAATTCAAGGAATCCATCTGTACCATTTTCATGCATGTTTGAACAATGGTTGTCCTCTGTTTTGGACAAAACCAATAAAGGGCATTTAAATAATCACATATGGAGTTTGAATTTGAATCTTGTATTCAAACCAACCCCATTTAACTTGTTGCTAGTTGCATTAGCTCGAAACACATTCATATTGCCATGTCATAGCATGCATCATTTTGTGCATTGCATTGATAGTGTTTTTCTGTGTTGCCGGTATTTGTCCCCTCTCGATAGACGCGATACCGATGATGTGATCGTTGACACTGATGAAGACTCAATGTTATCTTCAGAAGTGACAGGCAAGCAAAACCCCCTTGTTCATTCCGATACAATCCTACTCTCTCGCTCCTGCTCTCTTTTAATGCATTAGGACAACATCGATTCATCTGTTACTTGCTGCGGTAGCTGAACCCCTTTATCCTCTGCATGACCTGTCATTCCACAGTAATTAGATGAAACCCACTAGCATGAGTAGGAGTTGTTTGAGCCCTGTTGTGCCTATTCATTCATGTTTGTTTGTCATGCCTGCTACTGCTTAGAGTTGAGTCAGGTCTGATTCATCGGGGATGAATCAGAGGCGTGTGAACATGTCCTACTGTGTGTGAGCTAAGTGTGTGAACACGATTTGGTAAAGGTAGCGGTGAGAGGCCATGTAGGAGTACATGGTGGGTTGTCTCATTGAAGCCGTCCTCAGGAACTGAGTTCTGTGTTTGTGATCCATGATTCAGCTACTACCACGCATTGGGCCCGAAACCAATGGACCCTCTCGGCTTCTTGATCACCCTTGTCCTCTGTCCAGGAGTTGCAAGTAGTTTCTGGTGTTTGTAGTATGCTGGAGGCCGTGCGCAGCGCTGATCGTAGGGGTGGGCTGTGATGCGGTAGGCACGTGGCACGGTGTACCGGGCGCCCGTTTGGTGTCTCGGGAACCCTGTTCACATCGTTTGGGGCTGTGAGCGAAACTCCGGCCGGATCTCCTCATGGATGGAACCCGAATAGGCGATAAACCTGGACTAGAGACTTGAGTGTTTACGTAGGCCATGACCGACACCCACGTTGGGCTTCCGCTTGAAGGTTGCCGAGTACATGTCGTGTAAACGGCGGTAAGTGGTGAGAGCGTGTGTGAAGAAGTACACCCCTGCAGGGTTAACATCATCTATTCGAATAGCCGTGTCCGCGGAAAAGGACTTCTGGGTTGCTTATATCAGTTCATAGACAAGTGAAAGTGGATACTCTAAAATACGCAAGATAAGCGTGAGTGCTATGGATGGCGTTCTCGTAGGGAGACGAGAGCGGATCCATAGTGGTGTATTGATATGGTGAATATGTGGACTCGTGTGCGCCACCTCAAAAGAGTCGCTTGCAGTCGTAGTTTAGGATAGCCACCGAGTCAACGCTGGCTTGCTGCAGTTAAACCCCACCACCCCTTTGTTGATAATGATGCATATGTAGTTAGCTCTGATGTAAGTCTTGCTGGGTACATTTGTACTCACGTTTGCCTATTTTATGTTTTTGCAGAGAGATTTCGGTCTCGCTAGTAGTTCCACGTGGACTTCGACGTTTAGCTTGATACCTCAGCTACGATCTTGTGCCCTCGGCAGGATCTGTTAGATAGTCAGGCTTCTCAGCCTTTTTCATTTATAGATGTCTGTACTCAGACATGATAGCTTCCGCATGTGCTTTGACTTGTATGCTCTGATTGTTGGGTCATACGACCCATGTTTGTAATATCTCGCTCCTCGGAGCCTATTGAATATTTACTTGTGTCGTAGAGTCATGTTGTGATGCCATGTTGTATTTGCACATATCGAGCATATTGTGTGTATGTTATTGAAATGCTTGGTATGTGTGGGATCTGGCTATCTAGTTGTTTATCCTTAGTAGCCTCTCTTACCGGGAAATGTCTCCTAGTGTTTCCACCGAGCCATGGTAGCTTGCTACTGCTCCGGAACACTTAGGCTGGCCGGCATGTGTCCTTCTTCGTTCCTGTGTCTGTCCCTTCGGGGAAATGTCACGCGATGAATATCGAAGTCCTGTTAGCCCGCTACAGCCCGGTTCACCGGAGTCCTGCTAGCCCAGTGCTACAGCCTGGATTCACTCGCTGATGACCGACACGTTCGATGCTGGGTCATGAATGCCTGTCCCTGTAAGTCTGTGCCACTTTGGGTTTACGACTAGCCATGTCAGCCCGGGCTCCTTATCATATGGATGCTAGCGACACCGTCATATACGTGTGCCAAAAGGCGCAAACGGTCCCGGGCTAAGGTAAGGCGACACCCGTGGGAATACCGTGTGTGAGGCCGCAAAGTGATATGAGGTGTTACATGCTAGATCGATGTGGCATTGAGTCGGGGTCCTGACATGCCGCCGCTGGGCCGGCCGGACCGGCCAAGGTTTCCCCTGGTTCCCTAGCTGACCACCAACACGCATCAACGCCGGAGCCAGAACGCTAGCCCACACCGAAGGCGAGAGCGAGGCAACAGGGAATAGGGATTTCACACCTCCAGATCTAACGAAGAAAGCTTCTCGCCACGGCCGGATTCCACCAGCCACCTGCTGCCCGCGCGGCCGGGCACGCTGGCCAGCACCCCCTGCGAACGTCGCCCACCGCCCGACGATGTCGCCTCTTCGGCAAGGGACGCCGCCCTAGGAACCACGGGCCTCCAAGAGGGGAAGGAGCGCCGAGATCCCCGCCGCCACCTTCACCGGTGTCCGCGCGGGCTTCCCGGCGGCCGTCTCTGGTAGCGGCGAGGGGGAGGAAGGGGGTGGAGGGGGTGGCAGCGGTGGCGGAACCCTAGTCGCCCCCGAGTCGCCCAAGGGGACGAAGCGAGGGCAGGGCGTGCAGTTTTTTCATCAAACTGTACTCCAGAAGATCATTAGATTCAGAAGACAAAGAATTTGCAACAATATTAACATGGTGAGGGAGAGCCTTTCTCCTGTCAAAAAGATAGTCGTTTCTTGCTTTCCAAAGGCACCACATAAAGTTGAGAATGTTTGAAAGAGAAGCAGGTGGATGGTTCATGTTGATTAAAGCAAGAATAATGTTGTGCATATTGCAATAACTCTGAACTAAAACATTTGATCTATTATACCAAGGATGGCTGAACCAAGCTGCTCTAGCAAAATCACAAAGAAAAAAGAGGTGAATCTCATTCTCCTGTTGGCCACATCTGCAGCAAAGTTCAGAAATATGTATAGAAAAACGACCAGCCCTCAAACCTGTGGTAAGAGCTTTCCGGATAAGTCTGTTGGGGAACGTAGCAGAAATTCAAAATTTTCCTACGTGTCACCAAGATCTATCTATGGAGAAACCAGCAACGAGGGGAAGGAGAGTGCATCTACATGCCCTTGTAGATCGCTAAGCGGAAGCGTTCAAGTGAACGGGGTTGACGGAGTCGTACTCGTCGTGATCCAAATCACCGATGACCAAGTGCCGAACGGACGGCACCTCCGCGTTCAACACACGTACAACCCGGTGACGTCTCCCATGCCTTGATCCAGCAAGGAGAGAGGGAGAGGTTGAGGAAGACTCCATCCAACAGCAGCACAACGGCGTGGTGGTGATGGAGGAGCGTGGCAATCCAGCAGGGCTTCGCCAAGCACCAAGGGAGAGGAGGAGGAGGAGAGGCAGGGCTGCACCAATAGAGGGAGAGGTTCTCATGTGTTTAGCAGCCCCAAACCTCAACTATATATGGGGGGAAGGGGGGCTGCGCCCCCTTTAGGGTTTCCCACCCCAAGGGGTGCGGCCAGCCCTAGATGGGACTTGGGGGGGCGGCCAAGAGGGGGAGAGAGGGGAGGCGCGCCTGGGGTGGGCCTTAGGGCCCATCTGCCCTAGGGTTTGCCCTCTCCCCTCCTAGTTGCGCCTTGGGCAAGGGTGGGAGGCGCACCAGCCCACTCTGGGGCTGGTCCCTTTCCACTCTAGGCCCATGCAAGCCTCCGGGGCCGGTGGCCCCACTTGATGGACCCCCGGGACCCTCCCGGTGGTCCCGGTACGTTACCGATAAAACCCGAAACTTTTCCGGTGACCAAAACAGGACTTCCCATATATAAATCTTTACCTCCGGACCATTCCGGAACTCCTCGTGACGTCCGGGATCTCATCCGGGACTCCGAACAACATTCGGTAACCACATACAAACTTCCTTTATAACCCTAGCGTCATCGAACCTTAAGTGTGTAGACCCTACGGGTTCGGGAGACATGCAGACATGACCGAGACGTTCTCCGGTCAATAACCAACAGCGGGATCTGGATACCCATGTTGGCTCCCACATGTTCCACGATGATCTCATCGGATGAACCACGATGTCAAGGACTCAATCGATCCCGTATACAATTCCCTTTGTCTAGCGGTATTGTACTTGCCCGAGATTCGATCGTCGGTATACCGATACCTTGTTCAATCTCGTTACCGGCAAGTCTCTTTACTCGTTCCGTAACACATCATCCCGTGATCAACCCCTTGGTCACATTGTGCACATTATGATGATGTCCTACCGAGTGGGCCCAGAGATACCTCTCCGTTTACACGGAGTGACAAATCCCAGTCTCGATTCGTGCCAACCCAACAGACACTTTCGGAGATACCTGTAGTGCACCTTTATAGCCACCCAGTTACGTTGTGACGTTTGGTACACCCAAAGCACTCCTACGGTATCCGGGAGTTGCACAATCTCATGGTCTAAGGAAAAGATACTTGACATTAGAAAAGCTTTAGCAAACGAACTACACGATCTTTGTGCTATGCTTAGGATTGGGTCTTGTCCATCACATCATTCTCCTAATGATGTGATCCCGTTATCAACGACATCCAATGTCCATAGCCAGGAAACCATGACTATCTGTTGATCACAACGAGCTAGTCAACTAGAGGCTCACTAGGGACATATTGTGGTCTATGTATTCACACGTGTATTACGATTTCCGGATAATACAGTTATAGCATGAATAAAAGACTATTATCATGAACAAAGAAATATAATAATAACACTTTTATTATTGCCTCTAGGGCATATTTCCAACAGTCTCCCACTTGCACTAGAGTCAATAATCTAGTTCACATCACCATGTGATTAACACTGACAGGTCACATCACCATGTGACCAACATCCAAAGAGTCTTGGGTTTGATCATGTTGCTTGTGAGAGAGGTTTTTAGTCAACGGGTCTGAACCTTTCAGATCCGTGTGTGCTTTACAAATCTCTATGTCATCTCCTAGATGTAGCTACCACGTTCTATTTGGAGCCATTCCAAATAACTGTTCCACTTGGAGCTATTCTAAATTGTTGCCCCATTATACGTATCCGGTATCTCTACTTAGAGCTATCCGGATAGGTGTTAAGCTTGCATCGACGTAACCTTTACGACGAACTCTTTTACCACCTCCATAATCGAGAAAATTCCTTAGTCCACTAGTTACTAAGGATAACTTTGACCGCTGTCTGTGATCCATTCTTGGATCACTCTTGTACCCCTTGACTAACTCATGGCAAGGCACACTTCAGGTGCGGTACACAGCATAGCATACTGTAGAGCCTATGTCTTAAGCATAGGAGACGACCTTCGTCCTTTCTCTCTATTCTGCCATGGTCGAGCTTTAAGTCTTAACTTCGTACCTTACAACTCAGGCAAGAACTTCTTCTTTGACTGATCCATCTTGAACACCTTCAAGATCATGTCAAGGTATGTGCTCATTTGAAAGTACCATTAAGCGTTTTGATCCATCCTTATAGATCTTGATGCTCAATGTTCAAGTAGCTTAATCCAGGCTTTCTATTGAAAAACACCTTTCAAATAACCCTATATGCTTTCTAGAAATTCTACATCATTTCTGATCATCAATATGTCAACAACATATAATCATCAGAAAATCTATAGTGCTCCCACTCACTTCTTTGGAAATACAAGTTTCTCATGAACTTTGTATAAACCCAAAATCTTTGATCATCTCATCAAAGCGCACATTCCAACTCCGAGATGCTTACTCCAGTCCTTAGAAGGATTGCTGGAGCTAGCATACCTTTTAGCATCCTTAGGATCGACAAAACCTTTCTGATTGTATCACATACAACCTTTCCTTACGAAACTGGTAAGGAAACTCGTTTTGACATCCATCTGCCAGATTTCATAAATGCAGCTAATGCTAACATGATTCTAACGGACTTAAGCATCGCTACGGATGAGAAAATCTCATCGTAGTCAACTCTTTGAACTTGTGAAAAACTCTTCGCCACAAGTCGAGCTTCATAGACGGTGACATTACCATCCACGTCCGTCTTCTTCTTAAAGATCCATTTATCTCAATGGCTTGCCGATCATCGGGCAAGTCCACCAAAGTCCATGCTTTGTTCTGATACATGGATCCTATCTCGGATTTCATGGTTTCTAACCATTTGTCGGAATTTGGGCCCACCATCGCTTCTCCATAGCTCGTAGGTTCATTGTTGTCTAGCAACATGACCTTCAAGACAGGATTACTGTACCACTCTGAAGTAGTACGTATCCTTGTCACCCTACGAGGTACGGCAGTGACTTGATCCGAAACTTCATGATCACTATCATAAGCTTCTACTTCAATTGGTGTAGGTGCCACATGAACAACTTCCTGTGCCCTGATACACACTGGTTGAAGTGATGGTTCAATAACCATATCAAGTCTCCACCATCCTCCCACTCAACTCTTTCGAGAGAAACCTTTCCTCGAGAAAGGACCCGATTCAAGAAACAATCCATATTGCTTTCGGATCTGAATTAGGAGGTATACCCAACTGTTTTGGGTGTCCTATGAAGATGCATTTTATCCGCTTTGGGTTCGAGCTTATCAATCCTGAAACTTTTTCACATAAGCGTCGCAGCCCCAAACCTTTAAGAAACGACAACTTAGGTTTCTAACCAAAACGGTGTCGTCTCAACGGAATTACGTGGTGCCCTATTTAAAGTGAATGTGGTTGTCTCTAATGCCTAACCCATGAACGATAGTGGTAATTCGATAAGAGACATCATGGTACGCACCATATCCAATAGGGTGCAACTATGATGTTCGGACACACCATCACACTATGGTGTTCCAGGCGGTATTAATTGTGAAACAATTTCCACAATGTCTTAATTGTGTGCCAAAACTCGTAACTCAGATATTCATCTCTATGATCATATCATAGACATTTTATCCTCTTGTCACAATGATCTTCTACTTCACTCTGAAATTACTTGAACCATTCAATAATTCAGACTTGTGTTTCATCAAGTAAATATTCTCAACATCTACTCGAATCATCTGTGAAGTAAGAACATAACGATATTCACTGCATGCCTCAGCACTCATTGGACTGCACACATCAAAATGTGTTACTTCCAACAAGTTGCTATCTTGTTCCATCTTACTGAAAACGAGGCTTTTCAGTCATCTTGCCCATGTGGTATGATTTGCATATCTCAAGTGATTCAAAATCAAGTGAGTCCAAACGATCCATCTGCATGGAGTTTCTTCATGCGTATACACCAATAGACATGGTTCGCATGTCTCAAACTTTTCAAAAACGAGTGAGTCCAAAGATCCATCAACATGGAGCTTCTTCATGCGTTTTATACCATTATGACTTACATGGCAGTGCCACAAGTAAGTGGTACTATCATTACTATCTTATATCTTTTGGCATGAAAATGTGTATCACTACGATCGAGATTCAATAAACCATTCCTTTAGGTGCAAGACCACTGAAGGTATTATTCAAATAAATAGAGTAACCATTATTCTCCTTAAATGAATAACCGTATTGCGATAGACATAATCCAATCATGTCTATGCTCAACGCAAACACCAAATGACAATTATTCAGGTTTAATACTAATCTTGATGGTAGAGGGAGCGTGCGATGTTGATCACATCAAACTTGGAAACACTTCCAACACATATCGTCAGCTCACCTTTAGCTAGTCTCCGTTTATTCCGTAGCTTTTATTTCGAGTTACTAACACTTAGCAACCGAACCGGTATCTAATACCCTGGTGCTACTAGGAGTACTAGTAAAGTACACATTAACATAATGTATATCCAATATACTTCTATCGACCTTGCCAGCCTTCTCATCTACCAAGTATCTAGGGTAATTCCTGCTCCAGTGGTTGTTCCCCTTATTACAGAAGCACTTAGTCTCGGGTTTGGGTTCAACCTTGGGTTTCTTCACTAGAGCAGCAGCTGATTTGCCGTTTCATGAAGTATCCCTTCTTGCCCTTGCCCTTCTTGAAACTAGTGGTTTCACCAACCATCAACAATTGATGCTCCTTCTTGATTTCTACTTTCGCGGTGTCAAACATCGCGAATACCTCAAGGATCATCATATCTATCCCTGATATGTTATAGTTCATCACGAAGCTCTAGCAGCTTGGTGGCAATGACTTTGGAGAAACATCACTATCTCATCTGGAAGATCAACTCCCACTCGATTCAAGTGATTGTTGCACTCAGACAATCTGAGCACAAGCTCAACGATTGAGCTTTTCTCCCTTAGTTTGCAGGCTAAGAAAATCGTCGGAGGTCTTATACCTCTTGACGTGGGCACGAGCCTGAAATCCCAATTTCAGCCCTCGAAACATCTCATATGTTCCGCGACGTTTCGAAAAACGTCTTTGGTGCCTCAACTCTAAACCGTTTAACTGAACTATCACGTAGTTATCAAAACGTGTATGTCCGATGTTCGCAACATCCACAAACGACGTTTGGGGTTCAGCACACTGAGCGGTGCATTAAGGACATAAGCTTTCTACTGTCCGCATAATCGCTACTATCAACTTTCAACTATATTTTCTCTAGGAACATATCTAAACAGTGGAACTAAAGCGCGAGCTTACGACATAATTTGCAAAGATCTTTTGACTATGTTCAGGATAATTAAGTTCATCTTATGAACTCCCACTCAGATAGACATCCCTCTGGTCATCTAAGTGATTACATGATCCGAGTCAACTAGGCCGTGTCCGATCATCACGTGAGACGGACTAGTCATCATCGGTGAACATCTTCATGTTGATCGTATCTACTATACGACTCATGCTCGACCTTTCGGTCTCCGTGTTCCGAGGCCATGTCTGTACATGCTAGGCTCGTCAAGTTAACCCTAAGTGTTTTCGCTGTGTAAAACTGTCTTACACCCGTTGTATGTGAACGTAAGAATCCATCACACCCGATCATCACGTGGTGCTTAGAAGCGACGAACTGTAGCAACGGTGCACAGTTAGGGGAGAACACTTCTTGAAATTTTGTAAGGGATCATCTTATTTACTACCGTCGTCCTAAGTAAACAAGATGCATAATCATAATAAACATCACATGCAATTATATAGTTGTGACATGATATGGCCAATATCATATAGCTCCATTGATCTCCATCTTCGGGGCTCCATGATCATCTTGTCACCGGCTTGACACCATGATCTCCATCATCATGATCTCCATCATCGTGTCTTCATGAAGTTGTCACGCCAACGACTACTTCTACTTCTATGGCTAACGCGTTTAGCAATAAAGTAAAGTAAGTTACATGGCGTTGTTCAATGACACGCAGGTCATACAATAAATTAAGACAACTCCTATGGCTCCTGCCGGTTGTCATACTCATCGACATGCAAGTCGTGAATCCTATTACAAGAACATGATCAATCTCATACATCACATATCATTCATCACATTCTTCTTGGCCATATCACATCACATAGCATACCCTGCAAAAACAAGTTAGACGTCCTCTAATTGTTGTTTGCATGTTTTACGTGGCTGCTATGGGTTTCTAGCAAGAACGTTTCTTACCTACGCAAAACCACAACGTGATATGCCAATTGCTATTTACCCTTCATAAGGACCCTTTTCATCGAATCCGTTCCGACTAAAGTGGGAGAGACTGGCACCCGCTAGCCACCTTATGCACCAAGTGCATGTCAATCGGTGGAACCTGTCTCACGTAAGAGTACGTGTAAGGTCGGTCCGGGCCGCTTCATCCCACAATACCGTCGAAACAAGATTGGACTAGTAACGGTAAGCATATTGAACAAAATCAACGCCCACAACTACTTTGTGTTCTACTCGTGCAAAGAATCTACGCAATAGACCTAGCTCATGATGCCACTGTTGGGGAACGTAGCAGAAATTCAAAATTTTCCTACGTGTCACCAAGATCTATCTATGGAGAAACCAGCAACGAGGGGAAGGAGAGTGCATCTACATACCCTTGTAGATCGCTAAGCGGAAGCGTTCAAGAGAACGGGGTTGAAGGAGTCGTACTCGTCGTGATCCAAATCACCGGAGATCCTAGTGCCGAACGGACGGCACCTCCGCGTTCAACACACGTACAGCCCGGTGACGTCTCCCACGCCTTGATCCAGCAAGGAGAGAGGGAGAGGTTGAGGAAGACTCCATCCAACAGCAGCACAACGGCGTGGTGGTGATGGAGGAGCGTGGCAATCCAGCAGGGCTTCGCCAAGCACCACGGGAGAGGAGGAGGAGGAGAGGCAGGGCTGCACCAAGAGGGAGAGGTTCTCATGTGTTTAGCAGCCCCAAACCTCAACTATATATGGGGGGAAGGGGGGGCTGCGCCCCCTTTAGGGTTTCCCACCCCAAGGGGTGCGGCCAGCCCTAGATGGGACTTGGGGGGCGGCCAAGAGGGGGAGAGAGGGGAGGCGCGCCTGGGTGGGCCTTAGGGCCCATCTGCCCTAGGGTTTGCCCTCTCCCCTCCTAGTTGCGCCTTGGGCAAGGGTGGGAGGCGCACCAGCCCACTCTGGGGCTGGTCCCTTTCCACTCTAGGCCCATGCAAGCCTCCGGGGCCGGTGGCCCCACTTGGTGGACCCCCGGGACCCTCCCAGTGGTCCCGGTACGTTACCGATAAAACCCGCAACTTTTCCGGTGACCAAAACAGGACTTCCCATATATAAATCTTTACCTCCGGACCATTCCGGAACTCCTCGTGACGTCCGGGATCTCATCCGGGACTCCGAACAACATTCGGTAACCACATACAAACTTCCTTTATAACCCTAGCGTCATCGAACCTTAAGTGTGTAGACCCTACGGGTTCGGGAGACATGTAGACATGACCGAGACGTTCTCCGGTCAATAACCAACAGCGGGATCTGGATACCCATGTTGGCTCCCACATGTTCCACGATGATCTCATCGGATGAACCACGATGTCAAGGACTCAATCGATCCCGTATACAATTCCCTTTGTCTAGCGGTATTGTACTTGCCCGAGATTCGATCGTCGGTATACCGATACCTTGTTCAATCTCGTTACCGGCAAGTCTCTTTACTCGTTCCGTAACACATCATCCCGTGATCAACCCCTTGGTCACATTGTGCACATTATGATGATGTCCTACCGAGTGGGCCCAGAGATACCTCTCCGTTTACACGGAGTGACAAATCCCAGTCTCGATTCGTGCCAACCCAACAGACACTTTCGGAGATACCTGTAATGCACCTTTATAGCCACCCAGTTACGTTGTGACGTTTGGTACACCCAAAGCATTCCTACGGTATCCGGGAGTTGCACAATCTCATGGTCTAAGGAAAAGATACTTGACATTAGAAAAGCTTTAGCATACGAACTACACGATCTTTGTGCTAGGCTTAGGATTGGGTCTTGTCCATCACATCATTCTCCTAATGATGTGATCCCGTTATCAACGACATCCAATGTCCATAGCCAGGAAACCATGACTATCTGTTGATCACAACGAGCTAGTCAACTAGAGGCTCACTAGGGACATATTGTGGTCTATGTATTCACACGTGTATTACGATTTCCGGATAATACGGTTATAGCATGAATAAAAGACTATTATCATGAACAAAGAAATATAATAATAACACTTTTATTATTGCCTCTAGGGCATATTTCCAACAAAGTCTCCAAGCAAATGTTTGGACTTTGGGAATCATAAGCTTTTGCTTCCAAATGATCTTGAGAAGATTTTTAACCTGCAAGGATACTTGAGAAGGGACATTCCTCAAATTTGCATTAATATCCTGCAAACTGAATTGATAAGCAGATTTGGAAGAACAAATTCCATTAGTAATAAGATCCCAACATAGCATATTAGGACAATCTTCATGAATAATCTTAGTCTGGACAATAGTAGAAGCTAAAGGTTGCTGGAAAAGAGAGTGAATGAGATTGTTATTCCAGACTTTCTGACCTGGAAGCTAAAGATCTTTAACAAGAGAAGGATATATATACCTAGGAGACTGAACATTGAGATGATCATGAATTTAAGCCCAATGAGAACACCAAGGAGTGGTCCAGAGAGAGATATTTCCTTGCGTGATCTGGTAAAATGAATGAGCTTTGAGCTTAGGAAGCATTTTTAAAATGGAAGACCAGAAGGCTGATTTAGGAGTGTTTGGAGTGGCTGTCCAAATGGAGGTGTCATGGAATTATTTGGATTTAAGGACAAGATGTAAATGGGAAGACGGGGCTTTATCAAGTCTCCAAGCAACTGCAAGAATCAGACCTTCATTGATAGCTTGCAAATTCCTTATACCAAGTCCACCTTCTTGCTTAGAGTTACAAATGTCTTTCCAGGCCCTAAGACAAAGGCTTCTATTAGAATTATTCTCTTTAATTCCTGTCCACCAAAAATTCCTGATAATAGCAGTGAGTTTGGCAATAATTTTCTTGGTGAATAAAATATTAGCCATATAGTACACAGGAATTGCAGAGGAAACCAACCTAATCAGCTCAAGCCTAGCAGTATGAGAGAGCATATTAGCTTCTTATGCAGGAAGCTTATTCGTAAACTTATCCAAAATAAAATTATAAGCGGCAACTCTATGTTTTGCAGGGAGAATAAGAGGATGGCCTAAATGAGTGAAAGTACTATCCATGTTAGAAACAAGAAAAAATCGTTTAATGTCTTGAATAGTAGCCTGATTAACATGGGCACTAAAGATAATACTCTCTGGTGTTTTGGCAGCTCCAGCCTGGTTGGACCAGATTTGCGCCTCTCCAAATCCAGGCTCGCTGGTGTTGCTGGTTGCCGTCGCATCCCATGTGCAAACTATCTTTGCCCGACCGCCGCCTCTCCCACCTTTGCCACTGCTTCACCCCTCCTCTGCCAGATCCAATGGCTCGCGTGTCCAGCGGTGCCCATTGCCACCCCTTGGCGGTGGATGTAGCTCCCTGGATGAGGGGTGGCTTCGGGATTGTTCGGACATAAGCCAGAGTAAAATAGTTGCTTGGCTTACTGATGCTTGCAGCGGCCACACCTACGGGTGTTGTCCCCTTCTTGGAGGCGTTTCCATGGCCTTCTCTATGCCCTTCTTCGAGCATAAGGGGAAACCCTAGGTCTGGTTCCTCTGGATCGGGTGGTGGCGGTGTTACATGTCATTCTCCTTGAAGGTGTCATCTCGATTGCTTTTGGCGTCCCCGGTGATGGTTTTTGAGATTTTGGATGTTGTATGGTTTGGAATGTTTCACTTGGCCATGGTAGTTTAACGTCGTGTTGTAGTTTCTGTTTGGGAAGTTGCCGTGGTCCCAGCTTCCACCCACTACTTCGCGGAAACAGCTCCAGAGGAACTGCGCGGACACGTAGTAGAAGAAGATATGGTTTGAGTCCTCTTCAGGCCCGCAAAGTGGGCAACGCCCATCACCGGGTCCGTTGCGCTTCAGGACCTCCATGCCGGATGGAAGGCGGCCGCGAATCCTTTGCCACAAGAAGATCCTAATCTTCAGGGGGAGTCGAATCTCCCAAATGGCGGTGAGCGCCTCATGGCCAATCGAGGGTGCGATGGCCTGGTAGAGAGACTTAGTGGAGAATTGCCCTGAGGGCTCTAGACACCACCTGGTGCGGTCATCACCAATCTCAAGATCAGACTCGTGGAGAGCAATGCAGTCGAGCAACTCATGCCAGTCAGCGACCTTAGCCGAACCAAAAGGACGACGGAACGCGAGTTGCCCTAAGTCAATAAGGGCCGTCGCGATCGAGATCCGCGAATCAACCGCGATGGAGAACAAGTTAGGGAAGCGGGCCATGAGGGGCATGGAACCCGCCCATCTATTGAACCAGAACATCGTGGTAGTGCTCGAGCCAACAGAGATCAAGGTCCCAATGCGGAGGACGAGGAGGAGCTGGATGATGGATTGCCATAACTGGGATCCTCTAGACTGCTGGTAGAAGGCAAGAGGCTGGCCACGGAGGTATTTCTGCTGAATAAGGCAAAGCCATAGACCACCCTCTCCGTTAACAATCTGCCACAACCACCTAGTCAGGAGGGCTATGTTCATGCGTTCGGAAGACATGATCTCTAGGCCACTCTGGTCGCGTGGTTTACAGAGCTCCGACCACCGAACCATGTGGTACTACTGCTTATCGCCCTCGCTAGCCCAGAAGAATCGTCCCTGGACAGTGGCAATCTCATGATGCAGGGTCTCCGAGAAGCTGTAGAAGCTCATGATGAATAAGAGCAGACTGGAGAGGGAAGAGTTAATGAGCACTGTCCGGGCAGCCTTCGAAATCCACCTGCCCTGCCAGGGCTCGATGCGGTGCTGAAGCTTCCTAACCGAGGGGCGCAGCTCAGCCGCCGTGAGCCACGAATCACCAATGGGGATCCCCAGATAAGTCGTGGGGAAACACCCGAGCTGGCAATTAAGCCGGTCCGCAATGCTCTGGCACTCATCTTGGGAATATCCCAAGACCATCACCTCACTTTTGTCGAAGTTGATCCTGAGGCCAGACATCTGTTGAAAGCATAACAGGAGGAACTTCCAGTTCGTGATGTCGCTCGCTAAACCTTCCACCATAATAATGGTGTCATCAGCATATTGGAGGAGGGAGATCCCGTTCCCCCCAACAAGATGCGGCACAATGCCCTTAATGTGACCCGTCGCTTTGGCCTTATCTAAAATGGCCACCAGAGCATCCACGATCATGTTGAAGAGGAACGGGGAGAATGGGTCGCCCTGGCGCACCCCACAGAATGTGGGGAAGAAAGGTCTAATTTCGCCATTGATGTTCACTGCGGTACGGCCCGAGGAGACCATTTGCATAACCCGAGTGACCCATCTGTCGCCGAAGCCCTTCCGGAGCAAGCATTCCTGAAGGAAGGCCCAGCCGACCGTGTCGTACGCCTTGTGGAAATCCAGTTTCAGAAAGACTGCCTTGAGGTGTTTGGAGTGCACCTCATGGAGCGCTTCGTGAAACACAAGGACACCATCCAAGATGTACCGGCCCTGGATAAACGCTGACTGATCCGGGTGCGTGATTCGGTCCGCAATAGGGGCCACCCTAATGGCGTACCCCTCAGCGAGGATGCGGAAGATGACATTAATCACCGTAATTGGGCGGAATTGGCGGATATCCGAAGCTCCAGGTACTTTGGGGATGAGGGTGATTACCCCAAAGTTCAACATGGTGAGGTCAATGGACCCGACAAAGAACTCCTCGAACAGGGCCATCACCTCCGGCTTAATTACCTCCTAGAAAGACTGGAAGAACTTCACCAGGAGGCTATCAGGACTGGGGGCCAAAGAGGGGTTCATGCTCTTAATGGCCGCCCACACTTCCTGTTCGGAGAACGGGGCCGTGAGGGCCGCGTTGTCCGTAGGAGAGACACAACAGTGTGCCGGCCAGATGTCATTGTTGGGGAACGTAGTAATTTCAAAAAAATTCCTACGCACACGCAAGATCATGGTGATGCATAGCAACGAGAGGGGAGAGTGTTGTCCACATACCCTCATAGACCGAAAGCGGAAGCGTTAGAACAACGCGGTTGATGTAGTCGTACGTCTTCACGACCCGACCAATCAAGCACCGAAACTACGACACCTCCGAGTTTTAGCACACGTTCAGCTCGATGACGATCCCCGGACTCCGATCCAGCAGAATGTCGGGGAAGAGCTCTGTCAGCACGATGGCGTAGTGACGATCTTGATGTTCTACCGTCGTAGGGCTTCGCCTAAGCACCGCTACAATATTATCGAGGACTATGGTGGAGGGGGGCACCGCACACGGCTAAGAGATCAAGAGATCAATTGTTGTGTCTGAGGTGCCCCCTGCCCCCGTACATAAAGGAGCCAAGGGGGAGGGGCGGCCGGCCAAGGAGGGGCGCGCCAAGGGGAGTCCTACTCCCACCGGGAGTAGGACTCCCTTCTTTCCTAGTTGGAATAGGAGAAGGGGGAAGGAGGAGGGAGAGAGGAAGGAAAGGGGGGGCGCCACCCCCTCTCCTTGTCCTATTCGCACTAGGAGGGGAGGGGCGCGCGGCCCAGCCCTTGCCTCCTCTCCTCCTCTCCACTAGGCCCATGTAGGCCCATTAAGCCCCCGGGGGTTCCGGTAACCTCCCGGTACTCCGGTAAAATCCCGATTTCACCCGGAACACTTCCGATATCCAAATATAGGCTTCCAATATATCAATCTTCATGTCTCGACCATTTCGAGACTCCTCGTCATGACCGTAATCTCATTCGGGACTTCGAACAAACTTTGGTACATCAAAAACTCATAAACTCATAATATAACTGTCATCAAAACCTTAAGCGTGCGGACCCTACGGGTTCGAGAACTATGTAGACATGACCTAGAACTGTTTCTGGTTAATAACCAATAGCGGAACCTGGATGCTCATATTGGCTCCTACATATTCTACGAAGATCTTTATCGGTCAAACCGCATAACAACATACGTTGTTCCCTTTGTCATCGGTATGTTACTTGCCCGAGATTCGATCGTCGGTATCTCAATATCTAGTTCAATCTCGTTACCAGCAAGTCTCTTTACTCATTACGTAATGCATCATTCTGTAACTAACTTATTAGCTACATTGCTTGCAAGGCTTATATTGATGTGCATTACCGAGAGGGCCCAGAGATACCTCTCCGACAATCGGAGTGACAAAACCTAATCTCGAAATATGCCAACTCAACATGTACCTTTGGAGACACCTGTAGAGCTCCTTTATAATCACCCAGTTACGTTGTGACGTTTGGTAGCACACAAAGTGTTCCTCTGGTAAACGGGAGTTGCATAATCTCATAGTTATAGGAACTTGTATAAGTCTTGAAGAAAGCAATAGCAACATACTAAACGATCAAGTGCTAAGCTAACAGAATGGGTCAAGTCAATCACATCATTCTCCTAATGATGTGATCCCGTTAATCAAATGACAACACATGTCTATGGTTAGGAAACATAACCATCTTTGATTAATGAGCTAGTCAAGTAGAGGCATACTAGTGACATTAAGTTTGTCTATGTATTCACACATGTATCATGTTTCCGGTTAATACAATTATAGCATGAATAATAAACATTTATCATGATATGAGGAAATAAATAATAACTTTATTATTGCCTCTAGGGCATATTTCCTTCAGTCTCCCACTTGCACTAGAGTCAATAATCTAGATTACACAGTAATGATTCTAACACCCATGGAGTCTTGGTGCTGATCATGTTTTGCTCGTGGAAGAGGCTTAGTCAACGGGTCTGCAACATTCAGATCCGTATGTATCTTGCAAATCTCTATGTCTCCCACCTGGACTTGGTCCCGGATGGAATTGAAGCATCTCTTGATGTGCTTGGTCCTCTTGTGAAATCTGGATTCCTTTGCCAAGGCAATTGCACCAGTATTGTCACAGAAGATCTTCATTGGTCCCGATGCACTAGGTATGACACCTAGATCGGAAATGAACTCTTTCATCCAGACTCCTTCATTTGCTGCTTCCGAAGCAGCTATGTACTCCGCTTCGCATGTAGATCCCGCCACGACGCTTTGTTTAGAACTGCACCAACTGACAGCTCCACCGTTCAATATAAACACGTATCCGGTTTGCGATTTAGAATCGTCCGGATCAGTGTCAAAGCTTGCATCGACGTAACCATTTACGACTAGCTCTTTGTCACCTCCATAAACGAGAAACATATCCTTAGTCCTTTTCAGGTATTTCAGGATATTCTTGACCGCTGTCCAGTGATCCACTCCTGGATTACTTTGGTACCTCCCTGCTAAACTTATTGCTAAGCATACATCAGGTCTGGTACACAACATTGCATACATGATAGAGCCTATGGCTGAAGCATAGGGAACATCTTTCATTTTCTCTCTATCTTCTGCTGTGGTCGAGCATTGAGTCTGACTCAACTTCGCACCTTGTAATACAGGCAAGAACCCTTTCTTTGCCTGATCCATTTTGAACTTTTTCAAAACTTTATCAAGGTATGTGCTTTGTGAAAGTCCAATTAAGCGTCTATCTTAGATCTTGATGCCCAATATGTAAGCAGCTTCACCGAGGTCTTTCATTGAAAAACTTTTATTCAAGTATCCCTTTATGCTATCCAGAAATTCTATATCATTTCCAATTAACAATATGTCATCTACATATAATATCAGAAATGCTACAGAGCTCCCACTCACTTTCTTGTAAATACAGGCTTCTCCAAAAGTCTGTATAAAACCATATGCTTTGATCACACTATCAAAACGTTTATTCCAACTCCGAGATGCTTGCACCAGTCCATAAATGGATCGCTGGAGCTTGCACACTTTGTTAGCACCTTTTGGATCGACAAAACCTTCCGGTTGCATCATATACAACTCTTCTTCCAGAAATCCATTCAGGAATGCAGTTTTACATCCATTTGCCAAATTTCATAATCATAAAATGCGGCAATTGCTAACATGATTCGGACAGACTTAAGCATCGCTACGGGTGAGAAAGTCTCATCGTAGTCAACTCCTTGAACTTGTCGAAAACCTTTTGCAACAAGTCGAGCTTTGTAGACAGTTATATTACCATCAGCGTCAGTCTTCTTCTTGAAGATCCATTTATTCTCGATGGCTTGCCGATCATCGGGCAAGTCAACCAAAGTCCATACTTTGTTCTCATACATGGATCCATCTCAGATTTCATGGCTTCAAGCCATTTTGCGGAATCTGGGCTCATCATCGCTTCCTCATAGTTCGTAGGTTCGCCATGGTCAAGTAACATGACTTTCAGAATAGGATTACCGTACCACTCTGGTGCGGATCTTACTCTGGTAGACCTACGAGGTTCAGTAGAAACTTGATCTGAAGTTTCATGATCAATATCATTAGCTTCGTCACTAATTGGTGTAGTTGTCATAGGAACCGGTTCTTGTGATGAACTACTTTCCAATAAGGGAGCAGGTACAGTTACCTCATCAAGTTCTACTTTCCTCCCACTCACTTCTTTCGAGAGAAACTCCTTCTCTAGAAAGGATCCGAATTTAGCAACGAAAATCTTGCCCTCAGATCTGTGATAGAAGGTGTACCCAATAGTCTCTTTTGGGTATCCTATGAAGACACATTTCTCCGATTTGGGTTCGAGCTTATCTGGTTGAAGTTTCTTCACATAAGCATCGCAGCCCCAAACTTTAAGAAACGACAACTTTGGTTTCTTGCCAAACCACAGTTCATAAGGCGTCGTCTCAACGGATTTTGATGGTGCCCTATTTAACGTGAATGCGGCCGTCTCTAAAGCATAACCCCAAAACGATAGCGGTAAATCAGTAAGAGACATCATAGATCGCACCATATCCAGTAAAGTACGATTACGACGTTCGGACACACCATTTCGTTGTGGTGTTCCGGGTGGCGTGAGTTGCGAAACTATTCCGCATTGTTTCAAATGTAAACCAAACTCGTAACTCAAATATTCTCCTCCACGATCAGATCGTAGAAATTTTATTTTCTTGTTACGATGATTTTCTACTTCACTCTGAAATTCTTTGAACTTTTCAAATGTTTCAGACTTGTGTTTCATCAAGTAGATATACCCATATCTGCTCAAATCATCTGCGAATGTGAGAAAATAACGATACCCGCCGCGAGCTTCGACATTCATTGGACCACATACATCGGTATGTATGATTTCTAACAAATCAGTTGCTCGCTCCATAGTTCCGGAGAACGGCGTTTTAGTCATCTTGCCCATGAGGCATGGTTCGCAAGTACCAAGTGATTCATAATCAAGTGATTCCAAAAGTCCATCAGTATGGAGTTTCTTCATGCGCTTTACACCGATATGACCTAAACGATAGTGCCACAAATAAGTTGCACTATCATTATTAACTCCGCATCTTTTGGTTTCAACATTATGAATATGTGTATCACTACTATCGAGATTTAATAAAAATAGACCACTCTGTAAGTGTGCATGACCATAAAAGATATTACTCATATAAATAGAACAACCATTATTCTCTGATTTAAATGAATAACCGTCTCGCATCAAACAAGATCCAGGTATAATGTTCATGATTAACGCTGGCACCAAATAACAATTATTCAGGTCTAAAACTAATCCCGATGGTAGATGTAGAGGTAGCGTGCCGACCGCGATCACATCGACTTTGGAAACATTTCCCACGCGCATCGTCACCTCGTCCTTAGCCAATCTTTGCTTAATCCGTAGTTCCTGTTTCGAGTTGCAAATATTAGCAACAGAACCAGTATCAAATACCCAGGTGCTACTGCGAGCATTAGTAAGGTACACATTAATAACATGTATATCACATATACCTTTGTTCACTTTTCCATCCTTCTTATCCGCCAAATACTTGGGGCACTTCCGCTTCCAGTGTCCAGTCTGCTTGCAGTAGAAGCACTCAGACTCAGGCTTAGGTCCAGACTTAGGTTTCTTCTCTTGAGTAGCAACTTGCTTGCTGTTCTTCTTGAAGTTCCCCTTCTTCTTTCCTTTGCGCTTTTTCTTGAAACTGGTGGTCTTATTGACCATCAACACTTGATGATCCTTCTTGATTTCTACCTCCACAGCATTGCGAAGAGCTTGGGAATAGTCTTGTCCATCCCTTGCATATTATAGTTCATCACGAAGCTCTTGTAGCTTGGTGGTAGTGATTGAAGAATTCTGTCAATGCCACTATCATCGGGAAGATTAACTCTCAGTTGAATCAAGTGATTATTATACCCAGACATTTTGAGTATGTGTTCACTGACAGAACTATTCTCCTCCATCTTACAGCTATATAACTTATTGGAGACTTCATATCTCTCAATCCAGGCATTTGGTTGAAATATTAACTTCAACTCCTGGAACATCTCATATGCTCCATGACGTTCAAAACGTCGTTGAAGACCCGGTTCCAAGCCATAAAGCATGGCACACTGAACTATCGAGTAGTCATCAGCTTTGCTCTGCCAGACGTTCTTAACGTCGTCAGTTGCATTTGCAGCAGGCCTGGCACCCAGCGGTGCTTCTAGGATGTAATTCTTATATGCAGCAATGAGGATAATCCTCATGTTACCAACCCAGTCGTGTAGTTGCTACCATCATCTTTCAACTTAGCTTTCTCAAGGAACGCATTAAAATCCAACGGAACAACATCACGAGCCATCTATCTACAACAAACATAGACAAGCAAAATACTATCAGGTACTAAGTTCATGATAAATTTAAGTTCAATTAATCATATTACTAAAGAACTCCCACTTAGACAGACATCTCTCTAGTCATCTAAGTGATCACATGATCCAAATCAACTAAACCATGTCCGATCATCACGTGAGATGGAGTAGTTTCAATGGTGAACATCACTATGTTGATCATATCTACTATATGATTCACGTTCGACCTTTCGGTCTCCGTGTTCCAAGGCCATATCTGTATATGCTAGGCTCGTCAAGTTTAACCTGAGTATTCCGCGTGTGCAACTGTTTTGCACCCGTTGTATTTGAACGTAGAGCCTATCACACCCGATCATCACGTGGTGTCTCAGCATGAAGAACTTTCGCAACGGTGCATACTCAGGGAGAACACTTCTTGATAATTAGTGAGAGATCATCTTAAAATGCTACCGTCAATCAAAGCAAGATAAGATGCATAAAGGATAAACATCACATGCAATCAATATAAGTGATATGATATGGCCATCATCATCTTGTGCTTGTGATCTCCATCTCCGAAGCACCGTCGTGATCACCATCGTCACCGGCGCGACACCTTGATCTCCATCGTAGCATCGTTGTCGTTACGCCATCTATTGCTTCTACGACTATCGCTACCGCTTAGTGATAAAGTAAAGCAATTACAGGGCGTTTGCATTTCATACAATAAAGCGACAACCATATGGCTCCTGCCAGTTGCCGATAACTTCAGTTACAAAACATGATCATCTCATACAATAAAATATAGCATCACGTCTTGACCATATCACATCACAACATGCCCTGCAAAAACAAGTTAGACGTCCTCTACTTTGTTGTTGCAAATTTTACGTGGCTGCTATGGGCTGAGCAAGAACCGTTCTTACCTACGCATCAAAACCGCAACGATAGTTCGTCAAGTTAGTGTTGTTTTAACCTTCGCAAGGACCGGGCGTAGCCACACTCGGTTCAACTAAAGTTGGAGAAACAGACACCTGCCAGCCACCTGTGTGCAAAGCACGTCGGTAGAACCAGTCTCGCATAAGCGTACGCGTAATGTCGGTCCGGGCCGCTTCATCCAATAATACCCCGAACCAAAGTATGACATGCAGGTAAGCAGTATGACTTGTATCGCCCACAACTCACTTGTGTTCTACTCGTGCATATAACATCTACGCATAAAACCAGGCTCGGATGCCACTGTTGGGGAACGTAGTAATTTCAAAAAAATTCCTACGCACACGCAAGATCATGGTGATGCATAGCAACGAGAGGGGAGAGTGTTGTCCACGTACCCTCGTAGATCGAAAGCGGAAGCGTTAGAACAACGTGGTTGATGTAGTCGTACGTCTTCACGACCCGACCGATCAAGCACCGAAACTACGACACCTCCGAGTTTTAGCACACGTTCAGCTCGATGACGATCCCCAGACTCCGATCCAGTAGAATGTCAGGGAAGAGTTCCGTCAGCACGACGGCGTGGTGACGATCTTGATGTTCTACCATCGCAGGGCTTCGCCTAAGCACCGCTACAATATTATCAAGGACTATGGTGGAGGGGGGCACCGCACACGCTAAGAGATCAGGAGATCAATTGTTGTGTCTAGAGGTGCCCCTGCCCTCGTATATAAAGGAGCCAAGGGGGAGGGGCGGCCGGCCAAGGAGGGGCGCGCCAAGGGGAGTCCTACTCCCACCGGGAGTAGGACTCCCTTCTTTCCTAGTTGGAATAGGAGAAGGGGGAAGGAGGAGGGAGAGAGGAAGGAAAGGGGGGGGGGCGCCGCCCCCTCTCCTTGTCCTATTCGGATTAGGGGGGAGGGGCACGCGGCCCAGCCCTTGCCTCCTCTCCTCCTCTCCACTAGGGCCCATGTAGGTCCATTAAGCCCCCGGGGGGTTCCGGTAACCTCCCGGTACTCCGATAAAATCCCGATTTCACCCGGAACACTTCCGATATCCAAATATAGGCTTCCGATATATCAATCTTCATGTCTCGACCATTTCGAGACTCCTCGTCATGACCGTAATCTCATTCGGGACTTCGAACAAACTTCGGTACATCAAAAACTCATAAACTCATAATATAATTGTCATCGAAACCTTAAGCGTGCAGCTATGTAGACATGACCTAGAACTGTTTCCGGTCAATAACCAATAGCGGAACCTGGATGCTCATATTGGCTCCTACATATTCTACGAAGATCTTTGTCGGTCAAACCGCATAACAACATACGTTGTTCCCTTTGTCATCGGTATGTTACTTGCCCGATATTCGATCGTCGGTATCTCAATATCTAGTTCAATCTCATTACCGGCAAGTCTCTTTACTTGTTACGTAATGCATCATTCCGTAACTAACTTATTAGCTACATTGCTTGCAAGGCTTATATTGATGTGCATTACCGAGAGGGCCCAGAGATACCTCTCCGACAATCGGAGTGACCAAACCTAATCTCGAAATACGCCAACTCAACATGTACCTTTGGAGACACCTGTAGAGCTCCTTTATAATCACCCAGTTACGTTGTGACGTTTGGTAGCACACAAAGTGTTCCTCCGGTAAACGGGAGTTGCATAATCTCATAGTTATAGGAACTTGTATAAGTCATGAAGAAAGCAATAGCAACATATTAAACGATCAAGTGCTAAGCTAACGGAATGGGTCAAGTCAATCACATCATTCTCCTAATGATGTGATCCCGTTAATCAAATGACAACACATGTCTATGGTTAGGAAACATAACCATCTTTGATTAATGAGCTAGTCAAGTAGAGGCATACTAGTGACATTAAGTTTGTCTATGTATTCACACATGTATCATGTTTCCGGTTAATACAATTATAGCATGAATAATAAACATTTATCATGATATGAGGAAATAAATAATAACTTTATTATTGCCTCTAGGGCATGTTTCCTTCAGTCATGCGCGAGGGCAAGCCCTCCCCGAGGGGAGGCAGAGAATAGGTCTCTATAAAAGCCGTCTACATGGGCCCTGATGTCTTTCGGTTGCTGCAGGAGGGTCTCTCCGTCCCAAAGAAGAGGGATGGAGTTACGACGACGGCGGCCGTTAGCAATGGCCTGGAAGTACGCGGTATTGGCATCCCCTTTGAGGACCCTATTGTGCGTACCGCACAAGCGCCAGTACGCCTCCTCATCAGTATAAATGACCATTAGTTGGTCCTCCAGGTTGTATCTAAGAATCCATTCCTCGGCTGAGAGGCATGCGGAGTCAGCCCACAAGTCGAGGGACTGGATGGCCTCAAGGAGGGCTTTCTTCCGCTCACGAATGTCCCGAACGATGTTTGCACCCCAAACTTTAATGAATTGCGGTGACCGCTTAGCACAGAAGTGCCAGGAGTCACGGCCGAGAGGGATCGGTGGGGGGCATCGCGTGACTCTCGCCACCGAGCGACCACCGCAGCGGCAAATCCCAGCTGGCGCAACCAGAAGGTTTTGAAACGGAAGCGGGGCGGCAGGGGGGGTGCTTGTTCTCCGAAGAGAGGAGGAGGGGCATGTGGTCGGAACCAATCCGCGTGATCGCCCGGAGCGAAGCTTGGGGGCAACAAATGTCCCACTCAGGAGAGGCGAAAACCCTATCCAGGACTGATCGGGTTGGTTCAACTTGGCGGTTGGTCCAAGTGAACCTAGCCCCAACACGATCTAACTCGCGAAGACCCATGTCCGTGATGCAGTCATTGAACATCTCCATCTGGGGGAAGTTGACCAAATTGTTGCTATTGCCTTCCTCCGACCAAATGAGGTTAAACCGTTAAAGTCACCGCCCACCACCACCGGTAGTTGGGCGGCCGCCACCTTCCTACGGAGCTCAGCGAGGAAGGCCTCAGAGCGGCGATGATCGGCCGGGCCATAAACCGCAATGATCTCCCACTTGAAGTTTAGGGCCCGCTCGAAGATCTCCATGCTAACAAAGAAGTCGCCCCGGTCCATGCTACCAACCTCAAAGGTGGCATCCTTCACTCCCAGAAGGATACCACCCGAGTGACCCGTACTCCCACTAGAAGGGAGCAAGTGCCAAGCAAATAAGTCGGAACTCAAATGCTTGAGCTCCGACAGGGAAAACTCCGTACGCATCGTTTCTTGGATGGCCATGATGTCAATTCGTTTGGTGCGCATGTACTCTATTAGTTGGCGGCGTCGGCCATCATGACCAAAGTCGCGGATGTTCCAGAAGAGGGTCCGCATCACGAATCCATCGGGGGGCTGCTTGACCCCAAGACTCGTGATGCGCTCTGGTCGCAGAGGGCAGCGGTGCGGGAACGGGTGCGACCACGGATCTCCCCAGGGTCGGCCGCCGTGCTAGGCGGTGCCTGCGTGGTGGGCACAGGGGGGGCTCCCGACGCGGTCGGGAGGCGAGCACGAGGCTCGCCCAGACGTCCAGCTAGGATCTCACGCGTGCGGGTCGCCTCGATCTGAGCTAGGAGGGGGATCTCCCCCCGGAAAACTACGGCCGAGTCCGCTGCACCTTGGCGAGGTGGCCAAGCGGAGCCGACTTCAAAGCGGAAAACGAACAAGTAGCAGGGGTGGCTGGAACTGATGGGGTACCTGGCTCGAGGTTCCTGGCAGCGGCCCGGTGCTCTGTCCGCTCTGGGATAGGCAGAGCTGGGCTACCCTCCGGCCTGGTCGCCTCAATCCGGGCGCTGCGGCGGGAGGACATCACTAGAGTCGAGGTCGATCTGCCCCGCCTGGAGTAGGCCGCGGTCCGAGGGGGTGGCGGGGGGGGGCACCAGAGTGGTCACCACAGCCGACGGCCCATCGGAGGCGGAGGATGAGGATGCCAGAGTCAGGGCAGGAGCAGATGACCAGTTGAGCTCAGCGGAGGCCAGGAGGGTCGGGGTCACGGAGGCACCAGGGGGGGGGTGCATCGGCCACCCCCAGGTCCGGAACAGCTGGCAGGTCGAGAGGCGCCGAGGGAGCCGGAGCCGGGGCCGACCCCATCATCCCCAAAGGTACGACAGGCGAAGGTGAGGGCGAGGCGACCGGGGTCGGGTCAGCCACGGCGGAGAGAGAGGCGAAGATGCCAGAGGAGGTACCATCGGGGGAGTTCCGGGACGACACCGGGAAGACCTGGAGGCTCGCGTCGGAGGCGTCGAGGCCGTCATTGGGAGTCGTCGGCCTAGAGCACCTCCTAGTCATGCTCGAATCTGCTCTCTCTCGCTCTATGATAGTTTGTCGGCATTTGGGTGGAGCAGATTCTGGGACATACATTGTTTCTGCTCCTTTTCTATTGCTTCTTTGTTCACATGGCGTATTTTGCCTTCGACATGTGCACCTGGTTGAAGGCGCGTCAAATACCCGTCCGAGGCCTCTTCAACCTCCATCAGCGGCCACTTTGAAAGTTTCAAAACTTCAATAGTGTTGAACTAGTTCAGCAAATATGCCCTAGGCTTTCGCCCTCTTTTTCCAAACAACAACTGAGTACCGCTTTTTACCTTGCTCGTAAAAAAAATCAGACCTAGGATCTTAGCACAGAGGTGCCACATTTCAAATATCCTGAATTTTTACACTATCTATTGTATAATTACCGAAAAAGGCTTTTGCCCCGTTTTATATATAAAGCCACGACTAGAGAAACAAATCCGGATACAACACGCCATCACCCCACACAACACACACCCAAGGCAAGATACAAGGATGCCGATGCACCGCAACACTACCCAATCGACCACCAAGCACACTATGGATGAGCCAAAAGAAACTACTTGGGCCGATGAGGACCTCTCGAGACCTAGCCACCAAGAAGTGAAGCGGGACAGTGACGAAGCATGGACTCCAAGGCGGCGCCTTCAAGAAGGGCACGACACCGATAGTCGCCACCGCCCGACCCCGAGGATCAAGTTTTCACCCGGAGCAACGTGGAGAGAGGAGTACACCACGACAGAGCCTTCATGAAGGAAACGACGCCCGTGGCCGCCGCCACCGTCGGCCGGAGAAGACTGGGCAAGTTATGCACTTTGGTGTTAACCCTCCGCCAAACCACCATGCTATGCCAAACATCACCAACCATGCCTCCCGCGTGACCATGGCTGCCCGACCGCACCCAAGATACGCGCTCCACCCACGAACACCGCGTCTCCCGCCGCCAGGGCCGCCGCCCTGCATCCAAGCAACTCCGAGAACGCCCAAAGGCCTTGGTTTTGGCCTGACTGGCAGCACACGCCAATGGAGCCCAACAGCCGCCCTGCCTCGAACATCGCCAGAACCTCGTCAGAGGGCACACAGCCGAGGAAAGGGGGAGGAGGAGCGGGCGCGTCCGGACCGGTGCACCCTCGCACCGGCCACGGGTGGCCCGACATCGGGGCCTCCCATCCCTCCTGAGAACTCCCCACCGGACACATCCCGTGTCGCCTCACAGTGGGTGCTGACGCGGCCTGATGCGAGGCCACCAACGACAGCCTGCCCAACCATTGACAAGGAGCATCAAGCCACCCCTCACCCGCAGCCGAGAGCACTTACCGGAGAGCCATCCCGCGCCGCTCGCCGTTGTCCAGGGGCCGAAACAGGGGAGGCCCGAATGGAGCCCGGCCAACACGCACCACCAGCACGCGCGCCCGCCACGTGCCCGACCACCGCGCTGCACGCAGCAGCAGAAGCTCCCGCGCCCGCCTGCGAGGCGCCGCGTGTCGCCCGCGCCCGCCGGACCACCAGATCCGGCCAAGCCCAGACCTGGCCGCCGCCGCAGCCACGAGCGTGAGCCGCCCCGTGCAGTCCACCGCGCCGCCACCATGCCCTCGCTACCCCCGCCGTCAGGGCCCGCCGCCGCGCCTCTGCGCCCCGCACCAGCGCGAAGCACCGCCGTCCGCCTCCGCCCCGCGCCAACAGCCTCCGAGCGGGATGAAGAAGAGTCCCGCTGCCACCGGCGCCGGTGGGCTTTGCCCGGCAGCGTGGTCCGGGGCGGCGAGGGAGGGAAGGAACGAGGGGAGGCCCGAAGCCGGCGGCTAGGGTTTCCCCCCCTCCCCCCGGTCGCCACACGGGAGCGACGCGGGGAGGGGGATTGCCAAGTCTTTGTAGTTGCTATAGTATAATTTGGTCTAAACATCATCATAATCTCAATAAACAGTCTTTTTTTTAGGGTTAAAGCATAGCTTTATTACGATAACTGGGTGGGCAGATCGCCTAAAACAGCTCCGGCCACTGGCGCCGGTACATCCACGTCCCACAACCTGGGTTCATTCACATTACACTCATAGCCCAACTTGGCAAGCTCGTGCGCAGCACGGTTAGCATCTCTACTACAAGCACTTACATTGCATTTAGAGAACCATAAACGCATTTGTATCTTCAGGTCCTCCAGAACTGTCGCATAGGCAGAGGAGTCTGGGTCCCTCCGACCCAGTGCAGCTTGCAGCAGTTGTGAATCCGTCTCAATGCAGATGCGGATTGCCCCAATTTGGGTGGCCAGGTCCACAGCGCTCACCGCCGCCTGAAGTTCAGCCGCGAATGCATCATATACGTGGTCAGACTTTCCTGGCAAACAAGCAACCACGTCACCCGGATGGTCTCGGACGACGACACCCCAAGCAGAATATGAGCTCCCAAGCACATGGGCTCCATCGATGTTGAATTTAAGCACGTCCATGTCAGGTGGTCGCCATTTGAGTCTCTCCTTCTGGCCTCCAATTTTGTTCTTTCCAACAATTTCCCACTACTCCATTGTGGCCACCCTCGTCTTATGTGCAATTTCCTCAGGACGTAGTCTTCCTTCCTTCTTGCGCACACGGTTTCTCTCGTTCCACCACTCCCACCAGAAGTACAATATTTACACACGATCTTCCATTTTCAGAGTCCAGATATAATCAAGGACAGCTTCCACTGTGTTATAATTCTCAATTGCCCTACGCACCGCTTCCAGGCCCATGGTTCTCCAGACTTCTTTGACAGCCTTGCAACGGACAAAGAGGTGTCCACCGTCCTCCACATTTCTGCTACAAAACAAGCACCTAGTGTCCTCTAGCTCAAAACCTCTATTGATCAGGTTGGCCCTTGTAGCATTAACCTAGAAAATCTGCCGCACAGGGGGACTCCCCCACACAACAAACAATAATCCTATAATAAACTGCAACAAATCCTCGTTCGTTGCAAAAAAAAAATAATGTTGAAAACGTGTCACAACACCCGCAACATATAAAAAACTGATGTATGAAAAGATAAAATCCTAACTAGTCTACGGCATGTTGTTCACACAGCAAACTCCATACACATTTGCAGCACGCCGAAACATCCAGAAATCTCGATTTAACCAGAGGAACGCTCATGGCCACGGATCAGTCATCCGAATTGGGTTGTTTTTCCTGTTGCAAATTCTATCCCCAAACAATTCGGAAAAGGAAAATTCCCTAAAAGAAAACTCCACACAGGAAGGCTCAACCGCAACGGACAACACGTGAAAGGCACATCTCTATTATTAAAGGAGGATCGAACGTCGTGATGGTTCGACCTCTCCCCTCGTTCGATCGATCCCCACGCACAGAAAAATTGAGGAGAAACCCCTCGAGACGGAAAAACTATCACGACCTCCACTTCTCCCACGACCTGCCAGTCTCATCTCTCCCGGCTCCCGCGACCACCCGAGCAAACTCCCTCTCCACCTCTTCTCCCTACTACCTCCACTACCACCACCCCCATCCGTGAAACTGCCGTGCATCTGTTCTGCGCATCCGGCTACGCGCGCCGCCGGCTAGGGAAGCCGAAAAGAGGAACTGCTGGCACCTCCGACGGTATCCTTCCTCGGCCAGGTAGGAACCTCCATGTGAGGCTTGAGGTGGGTGCATCCAGTGCCTGGGTGTATCAGGCGGCAGGGGGGGGTGCGCCACGGCACCGAGAACTGGTCCAGCACCATTGTCTCACATAAGGACGGCCTGTCTCTTCCTCCTCCCCGCTCAAATTTTTATGGCAGCTGCCTAGGAGCTTCTTCTTCCTTTATCTTGATTTGTTACTCACAACCCTGGTACAAATCTTTAGTTTTACTCCTATATTTCAATCGACTGATTTTGATTGGTGCTAAGACGAATTTTGTGGCCATGTCCGATGGAAGGCGCGAATGTAGGCCTCCTCGGAGGCTCGGACTCGTATCTCGTGTCCATCAGTCACAACCATGAGTGGACGAGCTGGTGGTAGGAAGTAATAGAGGGGGTGGGCATGGCGGCAAGGTCAGCGGGGAGACCCCATGGCACGCGCCCCAGCAGAAGCAGTAGGGGAGGGTGCCATTGGCGAGACAGGTAAGCCACTCCCCACTTCTTCCTTTCTTCAGTTTCCATTTTCTCGTCCGCGCAGCCTCGCCGGCGATCCAGGTGTTCCGTCTAATCCCTGGTTAGCTTCCCACTTCAATGCGCCCTATATGATTCCCCATTGGCTTCCCCCTGCAGGAATTTATTTTATGTGTTATTCAATTTAGTTCTTGCGCCCCCATATATGATTTGTTTTGGTGATTATACAGTACTAAACTTTCGATCAACGATGGAACATGAGTTATACTTCAAGGATTCCAGTTCGAGACTTGTGGTTTTATGTGTTCTTTTTTTGTGTGGAAGTGGGGGTGTCTCGGCGGTATGAGACTGATTTTTTGTGTGTGTGGATTAACTCCTAATTTGTGTCGGATGTTCTGGTCTGCTAGCCTGGGAGTGGTGCAGTGGATTTGTAGGTAGATTTTTTTTTGGGATTCGAGCATCAAGAGCGAAGGGTTCAGTACTTAATTCGTTAGGATTCAGAATCTCAGTATACATTTGTTATGAGGAATTATTCAGTCTTTTCTGGACACATTCTTAAGCTACTTGTGTTTTTCCATTGATCTTTTCACATTACAAACCAGTTGATCCTTTTGTTGCTAGCTCTCCTCTCCCACACCACACACACACCTCTATATCTTCACTCATTTTCGTATGTCAGTCTTCAGTAGTGGGAACCAAATGAGGTTTTAAATCAGATAAGTTTTGTCAGTCTTGTTTTTGTCAGTGTTCTTTGTGTTAAATACTTCAGAGTAGGTCCGTGTTCAGTTTTCATTAGCGAAACTGGTAATGAAAAAACGTGGACGACCTTTCTTATAAAGCGGTTGGTTGCTAGGCTGGGTACGAGATTACCGGCCTGGATTTAGACGTCGTGCGCGAATTGTTAAAGATGTATCGTCCGTATAGCATGGTTTTTTCATTAAAGGTAGTAACCAAGGCCTCTACATTCTGTTGTGTTTCTTTCTTTTTCAGCTTATAGCATTCCCTCTGTCCTATTTCATGCTTATATTTTCATTTTATTTCTCAAGCCTCTGTTTTAGCTTTTAGCAAGGCTCAACTTAAGGTACTAACGAAGATATCTTCACTCCTTCACTATATTCTGCAGTCAGCAGCCCTTCGTTTCATTTTTATCCTAATTGGCCGAATCGTCAAATGGACTTGCAAAACTAAGTTGTATGAGCATTGACTAACAAAGCTGCTCGTGGACGAGGGAGACATAGTAAGAGGGGTTCGGTTCACCATTGGACAACCTCCCGACACGGTCAGTGCACCAGACAGAAACATTCAACCTAGACCCAAATCAAAATTACTTGACTAATAGTTAGGCACTCCCTAAATATTTTTTCGTCCAGATAACGTGCACCATTGATGGTGGCACAGCGACCTATGTTGTGGTCACCGGCGCTCTCATTGTGACCTCAGCCCTAGGTTTGTCGGTGAAGCTAGCATGCGCCGTCCTCCTCACGCCTCTCTCCTTGACCATCCGATTAGTTACTCTCTTACTCGGTAAATAATCACCCCCACCACAAAACCCTCTGTTTCATCTATTCTTTTCAGAATTTCATGTGTACATCGGCAATATCACATTTGCAATGGAGTAATGGCAAGATCTAATGCCATTAGCAATTCAAACGTGACAAGCCCTACAGGAGTAAATTAATTTTCGAGAAGGTGACGTAGTCACATCTGTAGACAACAGCAGCATTTTTTGTCTATGCTTATTTCTGAAAAATGCACTGATTGGTGAATACTTTGTATATTTGTGGAGTAATGTTCATTGGGAAAGAAATTATGCATGAGCTAGACCTTGGGGTCATTTGAATCAATTAAAACACGCATGAGTTTTATTGGAGGTATTAAAACTTAATTCATGTTTTCATCTATGTTGACCTGGTCGAACTTGAGTACGACCAGCTTAATTTGCTGTCTCTTGTTTTTTAAACATGAAAGTCCGACAACATGTAGGTGATTATTTTGCCTTGCCTACAGTTTTCTAAAGGAGGTGAGGAACTGTACTGTTTGTTAGTTATTTCCTAGAAGCAAAGTCAGCTGGGATTCTATAAAGCTTGACAATGCATTAGAATAAACATTATGCTCTAGCAGTATCAAGAAAGTCATCACATTGTGAAGAGAACATGGAAAGCGAATTTGTGGTTTGCAGTCATCTATGTTGTTCATCCAGTCTTCTAATTTTCAGATGTTTGACACTTTATCTTCACGCAATTATTTATTGCAGGACAGTACAAAATTCACATCCAATTGATAGATATACTGCTGGTTTCTTCATCTGATTGCCTTGCCTAAAGTTTTATAAAGGAAATGGGGAACTATACTATTTATGAACCCTGTTACCGCTAAGATCCTTGTACTGGTAGTTTGTGCTATAAAGAAAGAAGCGTCACTTTGGGCTACTACGGGTGCTCACGAGAGTAATCCGTTCGTGTTGTGTCGCTGTGGTGGTGTGTGTCTTACTACAAACTCTTCTTCTTAATCAATGAAATGGCAAATCTTTTGCCTTGTTTCAACAAAAGTAGATCTTTGTACTGAGGTAGCTTTTGTATTGCCCCTTCTTTTTTCTTTTACTTGTGTATATGCAGCTATTTTTTTGCGACAATCTGTATATGCAGTTAGAGTTGAGAAAATGGGATATCTTTGTTTTAGAAAAAAGTTGAAAGATCTTTATTATTTGGGTATCAAATTATTCCCGCTCTGCAGAAATCACGCCTTCTCTTTAAAGACGTGATATTCGAATTTTGATTTTTGCCAGTACTGCATGTTTGCCTGTACTGCGTCCATGTCTGCTTCCGATGGGTGCCCCACCCGCAGACATCCTCTCAGTCGTCTCTATGGGTACTCTGTCCTTGAGGCGCCTGATCTCATTGACCTCTTAATTCCTGAAGGAATCGACAAACATCTCTACTGGCTGCTATTTCCAAACGTATTTTTTGGAGATCTAACAATGTGCATGTTTATTATGAAAAGGAAATAAATAAAATATTAATAAACAATATCAAAAAGAGAATGATTCTAAAGTAATTGAGAAGGGCATGTGGGGTGTGTGAGGAGTATGATTTAATTTTATTTCATCGTAAAGATCAGTTGAGTGCCATGATGCAGCAACAGGTGTGGCTTGGGGAGTACAAAGGTAATTATTCGACATGTGAAGAAAATTCAAATTGTCGATCCATAGAAACACAAGGATATATAGCTAGCTCCACCTATACTCTTTATGACATAGCTGATGGGGAGCATGCATTTTGTAGTTGTGTCATGCCATCTGGTGTGAGAGGTCTGCATGATGAAAATGGCATCAGTGAGAATATGGCGAGCGTTCGTAACGGGGAAAGGGCTGCAGGTGTGCGACTAGGGGTTGTAGATATGATGGCGGGTTCATCACATCCGCGGGGAGAAGCGGCTCGGTGTGCTCGCATAGAGGAAAAAGTACATGTCGTTCCGTGGCAACGCACGGGCACTCAGCTAGTCATACATACATAGCCTCGCGATCTCCCCCTCGAAACCCACCCCCAGCATTGCCACACCACCGCGCTCCGCGTCTTGCCCCGGTTCAGTTCGCCTCGAGCCCTAGCCAACCGCTCGCCGCAGAGAGGAGAGGAGAGCCCCCGCCCCCGCGAGTCCGGCGCGATGGTGCTCGCGCAGCTCGGCGGGAGCCTCTCCCGCGCGCTCGCGCGGATGACGAGCGCCACGGTCGTCGACGAGAAGGTCCTCGGCGACTGCCTCAACGAGATCACCCGCGCGCTCCTGCAGGCCGACGTCCAGTTCGACATGGTCCGCGACATGCAGGCCAGCGTCAAGCGCGCCGTCGACCTCGGGGCGCTCGCCGCCGGCACCGACAAGCGCCGCGTCATCAAGACGGTAATGTCCCCGACCCCGGCCCCGCCCGCACGAACACGCCCTAGCCTGACGCAAATTCTCTCGTGCGATTTCGGGGAGAGGTTTTTGCATGCGCGGCCATCTTGATTGAATCGCCTTCCGTGTGTGCCGTTGTTGCTGTAGGCCGTCTTCGATGAGCTGTGCAACATGGTGGACGCTGGGAAGCCCGCCTTCGCTCCTAAGAAAGGGAAGCCGTGCGTGGTCATGTTTGTTGGTCTGCAAGGTCAGTATGCCCTGACTGCTGCTACGTCATTCTGTCCAAATTCTGTTTTGTGGTATACATACCTGATGTTTTAGCAATTGCATCCGCCCAAATGGACATATGCGGCATCTGTTATTCCTTTGGAGGACATTATTTCACGGTTAAATTCGATGAGAACAACGTTATCAACTTCATAGTGACTTGATTAGTTCTGATTAAGCTGTTTACCAGCTTGTTTATATGAAGGGGGGCAAACGATTGAAACAAATTAACATTGGTCAAGCCTTAGTCACCTTCAATGTTACTTTTACTTTGGCGAGCTACAGGCATATGATTCTCTCAAGCTGATTTTTTTTTTGATACAAGAAGCGATGTAATTGGAGCTGTAGTGGTCAAACATTCTTATGTTGCTTTGGGGTGGATACCTGATATGTTGCAAATTTTGTTCTAAAAGAAATATATACTATTGCAAGTTTTCTCATCTTGGATGGGTAGTTTGTAATTAGAGAGACATTTCGGTGATTAGATTGCATTCTTATCATACTACTATTTGGCTTCGGTGTGGGGCTTCTGTTGTTTAGTTGACTGGCTCACTACTGATCGGTTATATGTCTTCTACATGTTGGTTGCATTGACTACAACATCTTGTTCATGCAGGTTCTGGGAAAACTACCACTTGTATGAAATATGCTCATTATCATCAGAAGATAGGATTCAAACCAGCACTGGTTTGTGCTGATACATTCAGGGCTGGTGCTTTTGATCAGTTAAAACAGAATGCGACAAAGATCATGGTTCCTTTTTATGGAAGGT
Source organism: Triticum aestivum (assembly GCF_018294505.1). Classification (NCBI taxonomy): domain Eukaryota; kingdom Viridiplantae; phylum Streptophyta; class Magnoliopsida; order Poales; family Poaceae; genus Triticum; species Triticum aestivum. The sequence continues at coordinate 565,913,342 of NC_057801.1, forward strand.
ACACTAGTACCTCTTATCACTTCAACTGCTTATGATTTGTGATCTCTTTTTTTTCCTAATTGTTGTGTCACTGCAGCTATATGGAATCTGATCCAGTAAAAATTGCTGTTGAGGGCGTGGAGAGGTTTAGAAAAGAAAATTGTGATCTCATAATTGTAGATACAAGTGGAAGACACAAACAAGAAGCATCCCTCTTTGAAGAAATGCGCCAAGTTTCAGAAGCAACGGTAATACACTCAGAACTCTTACTTTCAGTTATAACCTGAACCAAATGAAAAAAAATCTTACCTGCATTGTGACGATATCATGCAGAAACCAGACCTGGTAATATTTGTGATGGATGGTAGCATTGGTCAGGCTGCATTTGCTCAGGCCCAGGCATTCAGGCAAAGTGTTCCAGTTGGTGCTGTAATTGTTACAAAAATGGACGGCCATGCGAAAGGAGGTGGCGCACTTAGCGCGTTAGTATTCACTTCCCTTTTCTTACACTAACCTCTTGGTGCCATTTCCTCTTTCCTAGTTTATGAATTGAGTAACAAATTAAGAACATTAACATTAAAGAACCTGAGAGCAATGTAGCATACATAACATCATTAACATTTCAAGACCTAACGTTTTTGTTTCTCTTCAGTGTCGCAGCAACGAAAAGTCCAGTGATATTTATTGGAACTGGAGAACACAAAGACGAGCTAGAAGATTTTGATGTGAGACCATTTGTTGGTCGCCTATTAGGTCAGTGTAAATATTAGGTGTGGCGTGTTACCTGTGTATTCCCTTTAACCTCCTTGTACATTGTGCAATTGGCAGGTATGGGAGATTTACCGGGCTTGCTGAACAAGGCTCGTCAAGTTGTATCCACCGATCAACAACCTGACCTTATGAAGAGACTGATGGAAGGAAACTTTACTCTGAGAGTTATGTACGAGCAATTCCAGAACCTTGGTAAAATTGGCTCTATTGGCCAGGTAAGCTTGCTTTAGTCTTTCAATTTTCTTGGATATATGGTGAAATGTAATACTGTAGTAAATCAAGGGCTCGATTGCTGTTTGATATAGGGAACATATCAAATGTGGATTATTTTTATCTTTGTAGATCTTCTCCATGTTGCCTGGATTTAGTTCTGGATTGATGCCACAAGGACATGAGAAGCAGGGTGAGGCTAAGATAAAACGGTATATGACGATGATGGATTCCATGACAGATGCAGGTAAGTTGGGTTGGTGAGTCAACCCATGCGTGCATATATATTACCAAGACTAACACCCTAGTGGTCTACTGTGCTTACGTCCAAATATCATTGTAGAGCTTGACAGCGCAGATCCAAAGCTGATGAAGGAATCACGGATTGTTCGGATTGCTCGGGGATCTGGCCGGCCTGTCAGGGATGTCTTGGACATGCTGGAAGAATACAAACGGCTTGCGAAGATGTGGAGCAATGTAATAAAACGGCTAAGGAAGTCAAACAAAGGAAACACGAATGCTCAGCACATCAGCAAGTCCCTCCCTCCGGAGCTACTGACTCAGATAGGTGGCATTGATGAATTACGGTCTTTGCTGAATCAGACGGTCTCAAAAGAAATGGGCGGTGGTGATAGGTAACTTGAACGGATTAAGTAGGTTGTAATCGGCAATCTTCGAGGCTCTACATGCAGAGTTTTGAACTAGAGGATACACACGTGCCAAATTGTAAATTGGTTTGTTCACAGTAACATTTTAGCCCCCAATGGTTCTTATATAGTTATTGAATGAATTGTCTGTTGGTAAAGTCAAACCGGGAGATATTTTCCCAGATTGATCCACTTAAAAAAGATTTTGTGCTAAACTTAAAGCACTTGAATTAACCTAGTTTTTTTTTCAATACCAGGACTACATATGTAATTGTTCTACCAATTTACTGATACTGGAAATAACTACACAGAAAAATAGGGGATACTTGAGGGAGTCCTGGATTAGGGGGTCCTCACACAGCCGGACTATGTACTTTGGCCGGATTGTTGGACTATGAAGACTTTGTCCCGTGTCCGGATGAGACTCTCCTTTGCGTGGAAGGCAAGCTTGGCGATGCGGATATGTAGATTCCTTTCTCTGTAACCGACTTTGTGTAACCCTAACCCCCTCCAGTGTCTATATAAACCGGAGGGTTTAGTCCGTAGGACGACAATCATAATCTCATAGGCTAGGCTTCTAGGGTTTAGCCATTACGATCCCGTGGTAGATCAACTCTTGTAATACTCATATTCATCAAGATCAATCAAGCAGGAAGTAGGGTATTACCTCCATAGAAAGGGCCCAAACCTGGGTAAACATCGTGTCCCCCGCCTCCTGTTACCATTAGCCTTAGACGCACAGTTCGGGGCCCCTTACCCGAGATCTGCCGGTTTTGACACCGACATTGGTGCTTTCATTGAGAGTTCCACTGTGACGTCGAAGATAGGCTTGATGGCTCGCCTTGTTATCGAGGATAACATCACCTCCGGAGGAGCCCTGTCCTCAGGCCAAACCCTCCGACTGGGCGGCTTTAACATGGTCGCCCGTTCGGCCGTCGGGCCGACGATGACTTCTCGTGTCATAGAAAATCGCCTTCGTGTCAGCTCAGAATACTCTGAACAGATGGATCCGATGGAGTTGTCGTCTTTAAACGAACTCCTGGATCGCATCGCCGCCTTGGGAGTCGCTACGAACTACGATCGAATTGGGCTTAAACCCGATCAGAGAGAAATTGGATCTCCACCGATCACCCACCAGATAGCGGTAGTGGAGGAGCAATGCGACGACTCTTCCCCTATGTTGAGGACGAACTATGTTCGGATCTCCGAGCTCACAGAGCCGGATACTCACCCGTGGGAAGGCATGCCCCATATTCCAAACTTAGAATCGGACAATGGGCCTGAAAAATTGGTTGATATCCCGGAGCCCGAACTGTTAAGCTCAGAAGTTTCTCAAGCTCCGGATCCCATACGGGGTCAGGGTTCGGACTTAAATCCACCCACCCACCCAGATATAAGGGATCTTACCCACATCAGACAGCAGTCCCGGGAAACGGTCCATCACTTTTGGGTCAGATTCCTCCTTGTCAAGGACAAGATCAAAGACTGCCGTGATGAAGACGCAATCTCATTATTTTGCAAAAATTGCACGGAAGAGGGAATCCTCAATGCAATCAATCGCCGTCACGTATCACACTTCGCTGACTTGGCAACCATAGTACAGAAGTACTGCAGAACGGAAAGCGCCTGGAAAACTCAGGCGGCCTCTTGGGAGCCACCGATTTCCACTAAACCCCTCGTCCGGACAAAAAGGGTGCACCCTCGTCGGTCGCCCGATCCAATAACCAAAAAATCAAAGCCCATTACGGGGCGCGGAACCGTCCTAGAGGGATGGCTCCATAGGCCATGCAAGATACACACAACACCGGATAACATACCAACCCACAGCCTTAGAGCATGTTGGATACTCCGGCAGGTTGCCAAGAGCGGCGAGGATCTCCTCATCAAAAATACCGCAGAGCAACATCCCACAGAAGATAACAACCGCGCAGTGCTGACAGTCTTCGAGACTTTTGCCTCAAACAATACGCGCAAAAGGGCACTCCGCGGCCTCACCGAAGTCTGCCAAGTTGCAGCAATAAACTCCTGGAACGACACGGCCATAACTTTCAATACCAGTGATGAACCAAAATTCAGAACAGTCCGGGCACCTGCCGCACTGGTCCTTAGTCCAATTGTGGACGGTTTTCGGCTTACCAAAGTTCTCATGGACGGCGGCAGCGGACTAAACCTCATTTACGAGGAAACTCTCAACAAAATGGAATAGACAGGAGCCGCATTGAGCAAAGTAGCACGACCTTCCAAGGAATTATTCCCAGTCGGGAGGCACGGTGTGTGGGAAAAATCACACTAGATGTAGTATTCGGCATGCTGGAGAACTATCGGTCCGAAGAAATAACCTTTCAAGTGGCCCCTTTCAATAGCGGATATCACGCCCTGTTAGGGCGAGACGCATTTGCAAGCTTCCAAGCTATACCCCATTACGGGTACATGAAGTTCATGATGCCCGGGCCCAATGGAATCATCACTCTTGCCAGTGATCCGGACATAGCCGCCTTGGCCCTCGAGGCATTGTCTGAAGCCCTCGCAGCCGAAGAATTAACCGCATTGCGCTCCATGGTGGATAGGGACGACGTGATACTTGATAAGCGACCCAAATCCACCTCCTTCAAACCAGCAGACAAAATAGTCAAATTCAGGTCCACCCAACGGACTCCACGAAGACAGTATCCATCGGGGCACAGCTGGACCCCATGGTTGACGCCGCACTGCGAGCGTTCCTACGTGAAAACTGGGACATATTTTCCTGGCATCCTTCTGATATGCCAGGAATCCCACGTAGGCTGGACGAACATAGCCTAAACATATTGAAGGGATACAAGCCGGTCAAGCAAACATTACGGTGCTTTTCCGAACCAAAACGACAAGCCATGGGAGAGGAGCTAGCCAAGTTACTCGAGGCCGGATTCATCAGAGAAATAAAACACCCAGACTGGCTAGCAAACCTGGTGATGGTACCAAAGAAGGATAAATCCTAGCGCCTATGCGTCGATTTCAAAGACCTCAACAAGGCTTGCCCTAAGGATCCTTTTCCCCTCCCCTGCATTGATCAGATCATCGATGCCACCGCAGGACACGACTTACTGTGCTTCCTCGATGCATACTCCGGATACCATCAAATCAAGATGAAGGAGTCCGATCAAGCCGCAACGACATTTATCACCCCATACGGGCCTTTCTGCTTCAACAATATGCCTTTCGGGCTCAAAAATGCCGGTGCCATTTATCAACGCATGATTCAAACATGCCTAGAAAAACAAATTGGCAAGACAGTTGAAGAATACGTGGATGATCTAGTCATCAAAACTAGGCACGTCGAATCCTTAGTAGACGATCTGCGTCTCACCTATGACATCAAGCTCAATCCGGAAAAGTGTGTTTTCGGCGTTCCCGCTGGAAAACTTCTGGGCTCCATCGTTTCCAATAGAGGAATTGAGGCAAACCCAGCTAAAATCCGAGCTTTGTCACAGTTGGCTACCCCAACAGACCTTAAACAGGTCCAAAAATTATCCGGATGTGTGGCAGCTTTAAGCCGCTTTATCTCCAGACTAGGAGAAAAGGCATTGCCGCTGTATCGCCTTCTCCGGCGCACCGAACACTTCAAGTGGACGGACGCGTCAATGGCCGGATTGGAAGAAATAAAGGCTCTCCTAGCAAGCAACCCAATCCTGGCCGCAACAAATGTCGGCGAACCCATGTTATTACACATATCGGCCACATACCAAGTCGTGAGCGCGGTGCTCGTCGTCGAACAAGAAGCGGACAGACACAAATTCCCGCTCCAGAAGCCGGTATACTACGTATCCACCGTCCTCACACCATGAAAATCTCGGTACCCTCATTACCAAAAAATAGCATATGCGGTTTTTATGGCATCCAGGAAGCTACGACACTACTTTCAAAAGTGCTCAATTACGGTGGCCTCCGAAGTACCACTCAATGACATCATAAACAACCGCGACGCTACGGGCCGGATTGCCAAGTGGGCCATTGAGCTCCTTCTATTCGACATATCATACAAACCGCGCAGGGCCATTAGATCTCAAGTATTGGCTGACTTCGTCGCCGGATGGACAAAAGCCGAACTCCCTAAGGAGTACGACACATACTCCAACTGGATCATGCACTTCGACGGCTCCAAAATGCTGGCAGGCCTAGGGGAAGGCGTTGTCCTAACATCCCCTACCGGAGATACTGTTTAGCACGTCCTACAAATTTCATGGACTCTAACAATGCAGCCGAATACGAAGCCTTATTGCATGGTCTCCGGATGGTGATAACCCACAAGTGCAGGGGATCGCAACATCTTTCGGGGGTAAAGTATTCAACCAAATTTATTGATTCGACACAAGGGGAGCCAAAGAATATTATTGAGTATTAGCAGTTGAGTTGTCAATTCAACCACACCTGGATAACTTAGTATCTGCAGCAAAGTATTTAGTAGCAAAGTAGTATGATAATAAAGGTAACAGTGGCAAAAGTAATAGTTTTGGGTTTGTAGTAATTGTAACTATAGCAACGGAAAAGTAAATAGGAGAAGCACAAGATGTGAAAAGCTCGTAGGCATTGGATCAGTGATGGATAATTATGTCGGATGCGATTCCTCATGTAATAGCTATAACATAGGGTGACACAGAACTAGCTCCAATTCATCAATGTAATGTAGGAATGTATTTCGAATATAGTCATACATGCTTATGGAAAAGAACTTGCATGACATCTTTTGTCCTACCCTCCCGTGGCAGCGGGGTCCTTATGGAAACTAAGGGATATTAAGGCCTCCTTTTAATAGAGAACCGGAACAAAGCATTAGCACATAGTGAATACATGAACTCCTCAAACTACGGTCATCACCGAGAAGTATCCCGATTATTGTCACTTCGGGGTTGTCGGATCATAACACATAATAGGTGACTATAGACTTGCAAGATAGGATCAAGAACACACATATATTCATGAAAACATAATAGGTTCAGATCTGAAATCATGGCACTCGGGCCCTAGTGACAATCATTAAGCATAGCAAAGTCATAGCAACATCAATCTCAGAACATAGTGGATACTAGGGATCAAACCCTAACAAAACTAACTTGATTACATGGTAAATCTCATCCAACCCATCACCGTCCAGCAAGCCTACGATGGAATTACTCATGCACGGCGGTGAGCATCATGAAATTGGTGATGGAGGATGGTTGATGATGACAACGATGACGAATCCCCCTCTCCGGAGCCCCGAACGGACTCCAAATCAGCCCTCCCGAGAGAGATTAGGGCTTGGCGGCAGCTCGGTATCGTAAAACGTGATGAAACTTCCTCTCTAATTTTTTCTCTGCGAGACGGAATATATGGAGTTGGAGTTGAGGTCGGCGGAGCCTCAGGGGGCGCGCCCCTCACCCTCGTGGACAGGGTGTGGGCCCCTGGTCTTGATTCTTTCGCCAGTATTTTTTACATTTTCCGAAACTTGCCTCCGAGGATTTTCAGGACATTCCGAGAAATTTTGTTTTCTACACATAAAACAACATCATGGCAGTTCTGCTAAAAACAGCGTCAGTCCGGGTTAGTTTCATTCAAATCATGCAAGTTAGAGTCCAAAACAAGGGCAAAAGTGTTTGGAAAAGTAGATACGTTGGAGACGTATAACCTCCCCCAAGCTTAAACCTTTGCTTGTTCTCAAGCAATTCAGTTGATAAACTGAAAGTGATAAAGAAAAACTTTTACAAACTCTGTTTGCTCTTGTTGTTGTAAACATGCAAAGCCAGCATTCAGGTTTCAACAAATATTATAATCTAGCCATACTCACAATAACACTTAGGTCTCACAATCACTCATATCAATGGCATAATCAGCTAGCGAGCCATAATAATAAAACTCGGATGACAACACTTTCTCAAAACAATCATAACATGATATAACAAAATGGTATCTTGCTAGCCCTTTTTGAGACTGCAAAACATAAATGCAGAGCACCTTTAAAGATCAAGGACTGACTAAACATTGTAATTCATGGTAAAAGAGATCCAGTCAAGTCATATCCAATATAAATCAATAGTAATGAATGCGAATGACAGTGTGTTTTCCAGCGGGTGCTTTTTAATAAGAAGGTGATGACTCAACATAAAAGTAAATAGATATGCCCTTCGCAGAGGGAAGCAGGGATTTGTAGAGGTGCCAAAGCTCGATTTTAAAATAGAGATTAAATAACATTTTGAGCGGCATACTTTCACTATCAAAGCAACAACTATGAGATGGATGTATCTTCCATACTACATGCATTATAGGCAGTTCCCAAACAGAATGGTAAAAGTTTATACTCCCCCACCACCAACAAGCATCAATCAATGGCTTGCTCGAAACAACGAGTGCCTCCAACTAACAACAACCCTAGGGGAGATTTGTTTAATTATATTGATTTGCTTTGATCTTTTTGGATCATGGGACTGGGCATCCCGGTTACCGGCTCTTTCTCGTGAATGAGGAGCGGAGTCCACTCCTCTTGAGAATAACACACCTAGCATGGAAGATATAGGCATCCCTAGTCTAAACATGAGCTGCTCGAGCATACAAAACATAATTTCATTTGAAGGTTTGGAGTTTGGCACATACAAATTTACTTGGAACAACAGGTAGATACCGCATATAGGAAGGTATGGTGGACTCATATGGAACAACTTTGGGGTTTAAGGAGTTTGGATGCACAAGCAGTATTCCCGCTTAGTACAGGTGAAGGCTAGCAAAAGACTAGGAAGCGACCAACTGAGAGAGCGACAACAGTCATGAACATGCATTAAAATTAATTCACACCGAATACAAACATGAGTAGGATATGATCCACCATGAACATAAATATCGTGAATGCTATGTTGATTTGTTTCAACTACATGCGTGGACATGTGCCAAGTCGAGTCATTCAATTTATTCAAAGGAGGATACCATCTTATCATACCACATCATAATCATTCTAATAGCATGTTGGCACGCAAGGTAAAACCATTATAACTCATAGCCAATCAAGCATGGCACAAGCAACTATAATCTCTAAATGTCATTGCAAATATGTTTACTTCATATAAGCTGAATCAGGAATGATGAACTCATCATATTTACAAAAACAACAGAGGTCGAGTTCATACCAGCTTTTCTCATCTCAATCAGTCCATCATATATCGTCATTATTGCCTTTCACTTGCACGACCAAACGGTGTGTATAATAATAATAGTGCACGTGCATTGGACTAAGCTGGAATCTGCAAACATTCAACTCAAGAGAGAAGACAGGGTAATATGGGCTCTAAGTTAAATAAACAATCATGCATATGAGAGCCACTAAACATTTTCAATATGGTCTTCTACTCTCGACCCCCAAAGGAAAGAAAAGAAAATAAAACTATTTACACGGGAAAGCTCCCAACAAGTAAGAAGAAGAACGAGAAATCTTTTTGGGTTTTCATTTTAATTCTACTACAAGCATGGAAAATAAACTAACTAATTTTTTTGGGTTTTTCCTAAGGTTTATCAAACACACAAGAAGAAAACTAGAAAAAGAAAATTAAACTAACATGGATAATACAATGAAAGAGTATGAGCACCGACGACTAAAATAGTGTGTGAAAATGAATGTAAAGTCAGTGAGAAATACATACTCCCCCAAGCTTAGGCTTTTGGCCTAAGTTGGGCTAATGCCACGGACCGTGGCTACTCTCCCCGGTGTACTCAGGGGTGTAATCAGGATACCACTGGCTGGCCGTCTCCTCCGGATCCCACTGGTAAGATGATGCTCGATAAGGGTCCAGTGCAGGTTCCGGCTCAGGCTCAGGTTCTGGAGTGGATGCTTGGCCTCGATGAGCGTACACTGCTTCCGGTGTGACAAGAAAATTATCCGCAATCAAATCAAACAACAGAGGTGCATGCAAAATAATAGTCTCATTGTGTTTCTTATTAAATCTTAGGTTGTACAAGAGCATCTTTTCTTTGTTGTCAACAATGAACTCATGTGCTACCATGCTCTTGTAATCTAAAATGTAAGGAGGCATTTTTGTCTCCTCTTTCTCATGGTGCATAAATAGGTATCTCAAAATGTCTAGCAAGATGTGCAGTATAGATACCTCCAAAGATGGGGCCTTTTGTACGATTCAGGCTTAGCCGTTTAGCAATGACAACACTCATACTAAAACTATTATCTCCAAACAAGGCATGGTGAAGAATAATAATATCAGGAACATTGAAGTTTCCACTATTTCCACGACCAATCAAGCATCTACTAGCAAATATGGCAAAGTAGCGTAAAACAGGAAAGTGTATGCTAGAGATTCTCGTATCGGAACCCTTCTTTGGATCCCCTACAGTGATAGTGTTAACAAAGCCATCCACATCCTTACGATGGGGTTCATCTAATTTTCCTTCAAAGGGTATCCTACATACCATGCAAAAATTACGTAAAGACATTTCCCTAAATTCATCATATAAATGAAATGATACTGAAGGTGGTGACTTCTTAGGATAATAATAAAAGTTTTGCACGAAAGTATTAGTGAGTAAGAGATACTGATCGATCCGGTCGTGGAGGAAGTCAGTGAGGCTTGCATTTTCAACCAAGGAATAAAAGTCTTCATGAATACCGGCTTCTCTTAAGAAATCGTCGCATGACCATTTACACGACCGTACTTCCGCTATGCGAGGAAGATTATACTTGGCCTTTTCCTTCTCTTTAGCTTGTTTTTCCTGGGAGCCTTGGCTAGAAGAGCCCCTCAAAAATCTCCTTAACATTTTCTGAAAATTTCTGAAATTTTTAGTAACTTCAAAATAAAAGTGAATAAAACTAAACAAGATTGATAGCAACTACTCCTACAAGTGCCTAGAGCCTATATCATGCATTAGAACTACTTGGGGCCTCATAAATTTAACATGCAAGCTCAAGAACATGGTCACCTATGCAGCAAAAATTTGCAATGAATAGAGCACTAGAACAAAAACTAATTGGACCAATGGAGGAGTCACATACCAAGCAACAATCTCCCAAAGCAGTTTTGTGAATGGAGCTTTGAGCAAGGAGATCGAAAATCGCAGCAAAATGAGCTAGAACTCGTGCTTGAGCTGGATGGGGATTTTTTTGGAAGAAGATGGAGTGTGTGGGTGCTGGCATAAGTGGAGGGGGCCACCAAGGGCCCACGAGATAGGGGGCGTGCCTAGGGGGGTGGGCACGCCCTCCACTCTCGTGGCCTGGTGCTTGCCCCTCCTGCAGTGATTTCAGTGCCTAAAATCCTCAAATATTCCATAAAAAATCATACTAAATTTGCAGGGCATTTGGAGCACTTTTATTTTTGGGATATTTTTATTGCACAGATAAATCAGAAAACAGACGGATAATACAATTTTTGCTTTATTTAATCTAAATAACAGAAGGTAAAAAGAGGGTACAGAAGGTTGTGCCTTCTAGTTTCATCCATCTCATGATCATCAAAATGAATCCACTAATAAGGTTGATCAAGTCCTGTTAACAAACTCATTCCGAATAACACGGAACCGGAGAAATTTCGAATAACACTAGGTTACCTCAACGGGGATATGAACATCCCCAACAATAAGAATATCATACTTTTTCTTAACAGTAGGGAGAGGAAATTCAAAACCTCCAATAATGATGGTTGGAACTTTTCCAATAGAATTGATGCTATGAACTTGAGATTGTTTCCTCGGAAAGTGTACCGTATGCTCATTACCATTAACATGAAAAGTGACATTGCCTTTGTTGCAATCAATAACAGCCCCTGCAGTATTCAAAAAGGTCTACCAAGGATAATAGACATACTATCATCCTCGGGAATATCAAGAATAACGAAGTCCGTTAAGATAGTGACATTTGCAACCACAACAGGCACATCCTCACAAATACCGACAGGTATAGCAGTTGATTTATCAGCCATTTGCAAAGATATTTCAGTAGGTGTCAACTTATTCAATTCAAGTCTACGATATAAAGAGAGAGGCATAACACTAACACCGGCTCCAAGATCACATAAAGCAGTTCTAACATAATTTCTTTTAATGGAGCATGGTATAGTTGGTACCCCCGGATCTCCAAGTTTCTTTGGTATTCCACCCTTAAAAGTGTAATTAGCAAGCATGGTGGAAATTTCAGCTTCCGGTATCTTTATTTTATTTGTAATGATATCCTTCATATACTTAGCATAAGGATTTACTTTAAGCATATCAGTTAAGCGCATACGTAAGAAGATAGGTCTAATCATTTCAGCAAAGCGCTCAAAATCCTCATCATCCTTTGTCTTGGATGGTTTAGGAGGAAAGGGCATGGGTTTCTGAACCCATGGTTCTCTTTCTTTACCGTGCTTCCTAGCAACAAAATCTTTCTTATCATAACATTGATTCTTTGATTGTGGGTTATCAAGATCAACAGCAGGTTCAGCTTCTACTTCATTATTTTTGCTAGGTTGAGCATCAACATGAACATTATCATTAACATTATCACTAGGTTCATGTTCATCACCTGATTGTGTTTCAGCATCAAAAATAGAAATATCATTGGGATTCTCAGGTGTGTCTACAACAGGTTCACTAGAAGCATGCGAAGTCCTATCATTTTTCTTTTTCTTTTTTTGGAAGAACTAGGTGCCTCTAAATTGTTTCTCTGATAATCTTGCTCGATTCTCTTAGGGCGGCCTTCAGGATACAAAGGTTCCTGAGTCATTCTACCAGTTCTAGTAGCCACTCTAACAGCAAAATCAGGTTTATTATTTAATTCATCAAGCAAATCATTTTGAGCTTTAAGTACTTGCTCAGCTTGAGTAGCAACCATAGACGCATATTTGCTAATGAGTTTAAGTTCACCTTTAACTTTGGCCATATAATCACTCATGCGTCCTATCTCGAAAGCATTATTCTTTAATTCTCTACCAACATAAGCATTAAAACTTTCTTGTCTAGCCATAAAGTCATCAAATTCATCTAAGCATGGGCTATGAAATTTAGTAGAGGGAATTTCAACCTTAACATATCTATAGAGAGAATTTACCTTTACTACATGTGTCGGGTTATCAAGACAATGTGGTTCTTCAACAGGCGGTATATTAAGACCATGTATTTCTTCAATAGGTGGTAAATTCTTGACATCTTCAGCTTTTATACCTTTTTCTTTCATTGATTTCTTTGCCTCTTGCATATCTTCAGGACTGAGAAATAAAATGCCTCTCTTCTTCGGAGTGGGTTTAGGAATAGGCTCAGGAGTTGGCTCAATTGGTTCAGGAATTGCCTCAGGAATTGGCTCAGGAAGAGTTCAATTATTTTCATTAGTCAACATATTATTCAATAGTAATTTAGCTTCGTTGACTGTTCTTTCCCTGAAAACACAACCAACACAACTATCCAAGTAGTCCTTGGAAGCATCGGTTAGTCCATTATAAAAGATATCAAGTATTTCATTTTTCTTAAGAGGATGATCAGGCAAAGCATTAAGTAATCGGAGAAGCCTCCCCCAAGCTTGTGGGAGACTCTCTTCTTTGATTTGCACAAAATTATATATTTCCCGCAAGGCAGCTTGTTTCTTATGGGCAGGGAAATATTTAGCAGAGAAGTAATAAATCATATCCTGGGGACTACGCACACAACTAGGAGCAAGAGAATTAAACCAAGTCTTAGCATCACCCTTTAATAAGAACGGAAATATCTTAAGGATATAGAAATAGCGAGATTTATCATCATTAGTAAACAGGGTGGCTATATCATTCAACTTGGTAAGATGTGCCACAACAGTTTTAGATTCAAGGCCATAAAAAGGATCAGATTCAACCAGAGTAATTATCTTAGGATCAACAGAGAATTCATAATCCTTATCAGTAACACAGATAGGTGAAGTAGCAAAAGCAGGGTCAGGTTTCATTCTAGCATTAAGAGACTGCTGCTTCCATTTAGCTAATAATTTTTTAAGATCATATCTATCTTTACAAGCAAACATAGCTTTAGCAGCTTCCTCATTCATAACATAACCCTCAGGAACAACAGGTAATTCATAATCAGGGGGAGAACTTTCATCATCACTATCATCAATAATAGCATCTTCAATAATTTCATTCTCTCTAACCCTAGCAAGTTGTTCATCAAGAAATTCTCCTAATGGCAAAGTGGTATCACGCACAGAAGTAGTTTCATCATAAGTATCATGCATAGCAGAAGTGGCATCATCAATAACATGCGACATATCAGAATTCATAGCAGTAGCAGGTTTAGGTGTCGCAAACTTACTCATAACAGAAGGAGAATCTAGTGCAGAGCTAGATGGCAGTTCCTTACCTCCCCTCGTAGTTGAGGGCAAAATTGTAGTTCTTTCGTCTTTCAAGTTCTTCATGGTGATCAACAGATATAAATCTCAAGTGACTCAAAGAATAGAGCTATGATCCCCGGCAACAGCGCCAGAAATTAGTCTTGATAACCCACAAGTGTAGGGGATCGCAACAACTTTCGAGGGTAAAGTATTCAACCCAAATTTATTGATTCGACACAAGGGGAGACAAAGAATATTATTGAGTATTAGCAGTTGAGTTGTCAATTCAACCACACCTGGATAACTTAGTATCTGCAGCAAAGTATTTAATAGCAAAGTAGTATGATAATAAAGGTAACAGTGGCAAAAGTAATAGTTTTGGGTTTTGTAGTAATTGTAAGTATAGCAACGGAAAAGTAAATAGGCGAAGCACAAGATGTGAAAAGCTCGTAGGCATTGGATCAGTGATGGATAATTATGTCGGATGCGATTCCTCATGTAATAGCTATAACATAGGGTGACACAGAACTAGCTCCAATTCATCAATGTAATGTAGGCATGTATTCCGAATATAGTCATACGTGCTTATGGAAAAGAACTTGCATGACATCTTTTGTCCTACCCTCCCGTGGCAGCGGGGTCCTTATGGAAACTAAGGGATATTAAGGCCTCCTTTTAATAGAGAACCGGAACAAAGCATTAGCACATAGTGAATACATGAACTCCTCAAACTACGATCATTACCGAGAAGTATCCCGATTATTGTCACTTCGGGGTTGTCGGATCATAACACATAATAGGTGAATATAGACTTGCAAGATAGGATGAAGAACACACATATATTCATGAAAACATAATAGGTTCAGATCTGAAATCATGGCAGTCGGGCCCTAGTGACAAGCATTAAGCATAGCAAAGTCATAGCAACATCAATCTCAGAACATAGTGGATACTAGGGACCAAACCCTAACAAAACTTACTTGATTACATGGTAAGTCTCATCCAACCCATCACGGTCCAGCAAGCCTACGATGGAATTACTCATGCACGGCGGTGAGCATCATGAAATTGGTGATGGAGGATGGTTGATGATGACGACGGCGACGAATCCCCCTCTCTGGAGCCCCGAACGGACTCCAGATCAGCCCTCCCGAGAGAGATTAGGGCTTGGCGGTGGCTCCGTATCGTAAAACGCGATGAAACTTCCTCCCTGATTTTTTTCTCCGCGAGACGGAATATATGGAGTTGGAGTTAAAGTCGGCGGAGCCTCAGGGGGCCCATGAGACAGGGGGGCGCGCCTAGAGGGGGTGGGCGCGCCCCCACCCTCGTGGACAGGGTGTGGGCCCCCTGGTCTTGATTATTTTGCCAGTATTTTTTATATTTTCCGAAACTTGCCTCCGAGGATTTTCAGGACATTCCGAGAACTTTTGTTTTCTACATGTAAAACAACATCATGGCAGTTCTGCTGAAAACAGCGTCAATCCGGGTTAGTTTCATTCAAATCATGCAAGTTAGAGTCCAAAACAAGGGCAAAAGTGTTTGGAAAAGTAGATACGTTGGAGACGTATCAGATGGCCGTCTCCATGGGCATACAACACCTAGAAGTGCGTGGGGATTCAAACCTCGCAATATCTAAAATAAATGGAGATTTCGATGCCAAAGATCCGAAGATGGCGGCTTATCGTAACACCATTCTCAAAATGTTGGCTCGGTTTGAGGGGCTCGAGTTTCACCATGTGGCTCGAGAAAGTAATCAAGCGGCGGATGTCCTTGCTCGCATCGGCGCCAAGCGCGACCCCGTCCCACCTAACATCTTTCTAGAAAGGCTTTTCAAGCCATCCATGGTGTGGCAAGGGGATAGCAGCACTACAAATCCAGACCTGAATACAACCCCAGAATCTGAACATACCGACATCATCGGGGGCTCAACCACCGAAATTACACCGTCGGCCCACCTCATCATGGTGGTCATCGCCCCATGGGCTGAATCCTTCTTGGCCTACCTTAATAGGCGAGAGCTTCCTGAGGACCAGAATGAGGCACGCTGCATTGTGTGGCGCTCTAAAGCCTACAAGGTTCACGAGGGAGAACTCTATAAGAAAAGCGCTACCGGAGTACTACAAAGATGTATCTCCGAGGAGGAAGGGCGGCAACTCTTGGCTGAAATTCATGCTAGTCTCGGCGGTCACCACGCCGCGGCTCGGGCCCTCGTAAGCAAGGCCTTCCGTACAAGTTTCTATTGGCCAACGGCCCGAGAAGACGCACAGGACCTCGTCCAACATTGTGTCGGATGCCAGCTTTTTGCCAATCAAAACCATATGCCACCCACTGCTCTACAAACAATCCCCATCACATGGCCTTTTGCAGTCTGGGGGCTTGATATAGTCGGGCCCCTTAAAGGAGGAAGCCACAAGAAAAAATACCTATTGGTCATGGTGGATAAATTCACTAAGTGGATAGAGGCCAAACCAGTTAAAACGGCCGAAGCCGGGCCAGTGATAGATTTTATATTCGGCGTTGTGCACCGTTATGGTGTTTCACACAGTATTATCACTGACAATGGGTCCAATTTCATAGCCGATGAGGTGAAAGCCTAGTGTGCTAATCTGGGCATCAAGCTCGATTACGCCTCTGTTTACCACCCACAAACCAACGGTCAAGTCGAATGAGCTAACGGTCTTATTATGAGCGGCATCAAACCCAGATTAGTGCGGTCTTTGAAAGAATCAGACAAGCACTGGGTGGAGGAGCTCGACTTCGTACTCTGGGGGCTGCGGACCACGCCCAATTGTTCTACCGGATATACACCTTTTTTCATGGTGTACGGCACAGAGGTTGTGTTACCCTGCGACATTATTCATGACTCACCTCGAGTGCGCATGTATGAAGAGAGAGAGAGGCCGAGATGGATTGGCAGGATAGCTTAGATGCCTTGGAGGAGGAGCGCAACGTTGCTAAGTCCTGTTCTGCATTCTATCAACAATAGGCTCGCAGATATCAAAGCAGAGAGGTACGGGCCAAGACTTACAACATTGGCGAACTCGTTCTACGCTTGCCAGAGAAGAAAAAGGACAAACTCAAGCCCAAGTGGGAGGGTCCCTTCATCATCGACAAAGTTCTCACCGGAGGAGCCTACCGCCTGAGTGATGCATCAGACAACCGCCTGGAGGCGAACCCATGGAACGCGGCCAGACTCCGAAGATTCTATGCCTAGCGCCGGACTCTTCGTTCGTCTTCTTTTTCCCTTTTTCCTCCCTTTATTTATTTTTTCCTCTCTTTTCGTTTTTATTTCTTACACTGTAAAGCTCTTGCACGGTTAAACCGTACACCTAGAACGCATACAATTCTTAATATGTATGTCAATTATACCTGGGGGCTTCTTGTACAGAAGCTTATTACTATTGTTTTCCGAGCATCAAGCTCACCACATATGTACCTTTTCTTCGCCATTATATGCATCGATATGACTTAATTTTTGGCCAAGCTGGGTTGCCTGGCTCCTGTGCTTATGCCCTACGTTCCCGTTAGTTTGGCTAGGGAATAAAGGGAGCACCTCTGCGATTGTTAGTGTCGGGTCATCCGGATGTGTACCTCAGACTGGGTGAAGCCGAAAGCTAGCGTTCTTAAGGGAATATTCGGTCGGTGAACTAAAGATGTTGTTTACTTGTTGCATTATGAACCCCCAGATGTTATGTATGTTGTGGTTTTTTCAAACATAGTTCGGACATGCACTTTGATGCATGCTTACCCAGGGAAAGGAACCCTTAACGGAACTATTCTCTCCGAAGATGTTTCTTACGATTAAAATGTAATATAACATAACTAGCCGGATACTTGTCTGTTCAAGCAACTATGACCCCTACACCTAGTTTCCGTGCATACCCGGTTTATATTACCGAGCGGGTATTCGGAAGCACTCCGCACCTTAGGGTCCAGAGGTTGAAGCGAAAAGGTCTGCCATGACAAGCGTTTTTTACAATTCAGCTAGAAGACATAATCTGTCAAATGAAGTACATAATAACTTAGACTCAAACACTTCTTCTTCTATGCCATCTAACAAGCTATCTAGCCTACAATCCTGCTGGGAATACTTGGCGGCTACTTGAACCTGGTCATATACCAGACTAACGGGAATTTCTTCCCCATTTGACCCTAAGGTCCAACCCGAGCCATGTGGTTTGGGTCGAGCTTGGTATATCGAGTTTTCACCATTGCCGAGGCTTCTCGCGCACCTTCCCGGCAGGCTGATATCTTCCATAATCGGAAGCGCCACCGTGCTCCCTGGAATAGTTGTACAAGCCCCTCCATACTTCCTGGAGGAGAGTTGGTTGGCCATAAGGCCTTCGCCACACTTCGCATCGCCTGTCGAGCCGTCTCGTGCATTTGTGACAGCTCTTGTAGCAGATCGCTTGATGATCCGGACACCTACTCTTCGAGATGGCCCGTCAATATACCTACATACATAATTCTGTCAGTACCTTCACTTGCCGAACTATATAAAGGCAAGTCCAAACACATACCAAATATGCCGCCTCACAGCTTCTTATTTTCCTTCACAGAGTCAGCTAGCTGGGCTCGCACATCTTTTAGCTCTTCGCCGAGCTTGGTGTTGGCATCCTGGAGTTTGTTCTTCTCCACCCTGACCTTTGTCAGGACGCGTTCGCCCACGGCCAGTTGCCTTTGAGCTCCTGAACCTCCCGCTTGTGTGACATACGGTGCTTCTGCTATAAGAGTTGCGCCTATATTAATAATCCTGGTATATGATCATGTTTTCTCGATAGAGGGGAACATTACTAGATGCCACCTTCTTGGATTTCTCCAGTTCAGCGGTAGCTTTAGTCAGCTGGGCCTGACACTTTTTCTAGCTCTTGAGACAACAGATTGTTCTTCTCTGTGAGCACCTGGTCATATAACGATCCTTAAATCAGTTGTACCAACTGTTTCAAGTCTCGGGGGCTACTGGTATATGATTGTCAGTTCGGCACAAATGTGTACTTACCCGCATATCTTTCAAATACTGATCTATGGCTCTGGAAAGCCCTTCTCGAGAAGCTCGGATGTATGCATCACCCAAGTTGAAGGCATTGAAAGCTTCTTCTGAAAAACCAGGGTCGCGAAGAGCGGCCCGCCGGAGCCGATGATTAATGGCGCTTTCCACTTTGGAGTTTGTGGCGGATACTTTATCTGAATCCTCTGCAGAAGGACAATCCGGTGTCACTTTTGCATTAGCCTCTGTCCCCGTGGCAGGGTCCGGAATCCGGCTAGTAGAGGCTTGACCGGCAGGATCCCCGGACATAGTCCAACGAATTTTCTTCCTGATAAGACACAACGGGTAGTGTCATACTTTAAGATGACAGCCGTGGAGCATATTTAAAACCACACCTCTTCAATGAAGGCTCAGCCATATTTCTATTTGCCTTCCTCTTCGGAAGCCTGCCTGTCGTAGGCGCCGCCTTCTTGCGCGTCGATCGCCTCCCCTTTAGAGCATAATATAGTGCGGTGGGTAAGGCAGAAAGAGGGAATTTCATCAAAGGACAAGTCTCCTGATTATTTACATGCGTCGCAGGGAGAAGGCCGGGATAGTCGGCAATGATGGCAACTTCGGTGCCATCATAGCTCGGCTGGGAAAACCCCCCTTCCCTGAGCTCCACGAATATATCTGGATCCTCTTCGAGTCCGGGGTCGAGAGCCCGCTTGTGGTCCTCTGGCTGTGGTGCGAGGCTGTGGATCTCCCTGGTGACCTTCCGCCATTCCTGTTATAAATGACAGATTAATATTTGTGAAAGAGGATTCAGGGAGTTGATAGAGTAGAGTAGTGGGACGAAAACTCACCCAGCTGGGAGGATTGTACATGGAAAATCCATCCTTGGGCTTAATGTGGATGAACTCCTCCTCCTCCCCTTTATATAATGCGGACATTATTTTTGCCAAAGCGGCGTGAGTGTCCAGACCCTTTCGACCATAGCGGGTGGCATCATCTTCTCCATTGAAGTGCCACATGGGACGCCCTCGGTATTGGAGTGGCTGAACCCCTCGCATTATGGACATCGCCATAACCTCGACTATTGACAATCCGGATTGGGCAAGCGTTTTTATTTTTGTCATCAGTTGGTAAACTTCCATGTTATCTTCCTCCCTGGGGTTTCGAGGATGCCAGCTGAGGCGCTTCTTCAAGGGGGTAATTGAATATTCAGGAAGACCCTCCGGATTGGGTCAGGAAGGGATACGTTTTCAATATAAAACCATTCGGAAGGCCATTCTTTGGATGCCTTCTTCGGCGTACCGCATAAGTATCCGGTCCCAGCGATGCACCATATCTCGGCTCCGCCCACTTGGAATATTGATCCCTCTTGATTATGAGGGACAAGGCAGAACAACTTCTTCCATAGCTCAAAATGAGCCTCGCAGCCCAGAAATAGCTCGCAAAAAGCAACATAACCCGCAATGTGCAGGATGGAGGCAGGTGTGAAGTTGTGCAGTTGGAGACCTTAGTACTCTAGAAGCCCTCGGAGGAACGGATGGATTGGAAATCCGACGCCCCTCAGCAAATAAGGAACAAAGCATACCCACTCCCCCTGGATGGGTTGGGGAACTTCTCCGCATGTTCCCCGCCGTCGAAAGAAGCCAGTCCAGCTCGGACAGGGACTAGATCTGCGGGGGGAAGAAATCCCTGGGTCTGCAGCTTCACCAGTTGGACGTGGGATACGGAACACTTTTCCCAGTCCCCCTGCTTGGGGCTGCGAGGGCGGGAGGAAGAGCTGGGAGCGCTAGCCATGCTGGGGTGGTTTTTGGCGAGCAAGCTTTGAGGATTCCTCGTTTGGGGGAGATGGTGTGGATCAGATCTAAAGATCCCCGTCTCTTTAAATAGACAATTCTCTCATACGGTCGGGGTGGTAAATGCAAAATTGCTCCAACCTCTCGTATTCGCTCGACACGTGGAAGCTGAAGTCATGAAGGTGCAGAAGTCGTTGAGCGTGTTATTAAATGAAGGGCCAGACACTGCTATTCAAGTCAAGTACTTTGAAGTATTCGGAGAAGGAACCTGTCTTGCAATGCCGAAGACAATCTGCGCGCCGGACTCATCGTCATTGAAGCCTGGTTTGGGGGCTACTGAGGGAGTCCTGGATTAGGGGGTCCTCAGACAGCCGGACTATGTACTGTGGCCGGATTGTTGGACTATGAAGACACAAGATAGAAGACTTTGTCTCGTGTCCGGATGGGACTCTCCTTTGCGTGGAAGGCAAGCTTGGCGATGCGGATATGTAGATTCCTTTCTCTGTAACCGACTTTGTGTAACCCTAACTGTCAGGGATATACCCTGCGGTATGACTCGGTTGGACTTGGCGTTTCATTGGTAACCCGCCGGAGGATTGGCGACTCACGAGTTTGGCGGCTCACTACGCATGAGCCTGGCAACACACTAATGGCCCCGACGGCGGGTCAGTTAGAGACTAGGCCCAAGGCCCAGAAGGCCGGCTCATGTTATGATGGGCCGGCTTAAGAGGAAAGCGTAAAGACTATTCCCTTACAAAGGAAGCAAGACTAGGACTCCGCTTGTAATAGAGTAATCCTAATCCTACTAGGACTAGTCATGTAACCCGCCCCTTCAACTTATATAAGGAGGGGCAGGGCACCCCAAGAGGGACAGGTAAGAAGAAAAAATCTCTAGGGCTAGACACAAAGAGCCGGCTTCCCGGCGACTCTCACATGAGCATAATGAGACCTAGCCACAAACAGCATGTAGGGCTATTACCGGATGATGTTTCCCGGGGCCCGAAGCTGTCTAAATCCTTGTCTTGTGTGTTGTGTCTCTCATACCAATCAGCCCCTCTCAAGCTACCACATAGATGTATTGGCCTCGCGACTAAGTCTTCACACTAGGACATCTTCCGTGATAAATCCACGACAGTTGGCGTCCACCACGAAGCCTGCGCACGGTGATGATGAGTTTTTGAAGGGATCCCATCCAGGGATCGAGAAGTTCGTAATTTCCCGGATGAAGAAAGATTCAGTTTGGAGGGATGCGTATCAGCCTCGAGTTTTATCAGTTCAAGAGGGATTCGCCGAGTCCGTGTCAGGGATTCTTTTGGTGGCAGCGTTTCTTCAATGATCTGTCAATCGCTGGTTGCACAAAGATGGGCGGGAAATCTCTGTTGCAGTTATTCTACCCAAACCGTCAAGTTGCGTTTGCTGCTCCGCGCCTCCACATGTGATCTGCCAAAGGATCAAGTCCCGAAGCAAATAGTGATACTATGTCGCTGTTAATTTATGGCGTGAAGACCAAGTCAAATAGAAACAGTCATTAAGTACTACTACGTCTCATGTGAAGCAAGTCACGGGCAGTCAACCAAGATAAGCCGCTATTGAATCTGTCAGGTCACCAGGATTAAATATCAATATTTGAGGCCTCAAGATTACTCAAGAAAAAAAAGTGCTAGTTTGAGCATGTTTCGCTAACAAGTGATGGATTAATACCTTTCTACAAAGTACTGCTGGTACAGCCTCACGTGAAGAGTCCAAGGTCGCCAAGCCAAGCTGGCATCATCAGGAAGCAAATCGTAATAAAAAAAAAGGTGGACTATGACTCGGGCGTGGGTTGATCCAGCGGACCACGACTCGGAAGTAGGGATGGACGTTGTCTCCGCCTCGGCTACGGCCTCGCCTCACATGCGACTCTCCACCGCTGTGCCAGGTTTCAGCCACCCCGTCTCCAGTCAAGCTTTGAATGGTTTCCGCCGCTGTCGAACCGCCCGGGACGACGAGTTGACTCTGCCGCAGTGAACAACCGCCTTGGCTGCTTGTTTCCAGCCGCCCCGGCCTCTGCTTAAACCTCCGCCACGCGCCGAGTTGTCGGCTTGTCGCTACCTCCACCGTAACCCGCCGTGTTGCACCTCTGCTGTGGCTCCACCATGGCCAGCCGCTGCTGCTGCCCCTCATCTTGAGCCGGCCGATGCTGAGCCACCCCGTGTCACGCTGACGCTGCTGCCTCCATCAGTGTGGAGATAGGTAAAGAAAAGGGGGCCGTCAAGGCTAGCCACAAGGAAAATCAAGCCGAAGGACAATTGGTACTGACACGGAAAGCGAGGATTGATGGATATGTTATTCCACGTGAAGCCTGGTGCTAATGCCAGTTATATTAAATGTTCTGTCCAAATGAAGATCAGCCCAAATTAGGCGTGCATCAGTGGGGCTGTCTTTTTCGTCTGACTATGTCCAACTTTATCCAATACCAGTATCCGTGTTCATCTGGAAAATAAGTCAGGTGCTATTTGTTCTTAGTATTTTTAGCACATATTAATTCTTTTGCGAACAATTACTCTATCTTTTAATATATTTTACGCAGGACAAAGTCCACTACAAAAGTGATGTCATGTCATCGACATGAGGCTCGCATCGGTTTAAATATCGTGGCCAACTCAAGCGCCTGCACCGGCTAACACGATGTGGCTGATTCGTCCGTCCACGTCCGCGCGCGCTGAGCTCCAATGTTGTGCCCGCTCTCATAAGCTGCCCGACGGACGCGCGCAAGCCGCCGCCCCCGCGGTCCATTCTACATCCACACGATGCGGCTGGCTTGCCCGTCTGCACGGCTTACCGCGCCTGTGACTGACTCGCCCGTCCGTGTCGGCTTACAATGCAGCGGGCGACTTATCTATCTGCTCCCATAGTCGACCCGGCCGTGATGGATTTCAGCTTCACCATGGTAATCATCAAACCCTGCGGCGGATAACTTCCAGCTTAACAAATTAGGTGAAATCCATCCAATATATTTCTATATTACATATTATTTTCTTTAAAAGAGCGATTACTTTGGCTTGCAAGTTCTTCAATGCAAGATTCAAACCGGTCTATATCACGGTCAACTATGGAGAATCTTAAGTCAACTCATTGAGTCGTCTTAAAGACTCGGGGGCTACATGGACATAGCTCAATAAATGTTGCCAGTTTAAAGGCCGTCCGAAAAAATTCCGGCTCAAGAAGATATTATCTATCGCAAAGCTCGAGTTCTCAGAAAAAATTAAAGGGACCAAAGAAAGTCTGTTGCAAAGCACAACTCAAAAATAGGTACCCTGCTTCAAAAACCCACTAAGGGGCTTCTTAATCGTATTCGAATAATAGCTTAACCATTTTGGGTCCGACTTTGATCGTATTCGAATTAGAGTCATTAAAAAACTCTCAAGGTCATTTGGGGGCTTCCTGTTCAAACATATGTCGTAGTCAAACCAAAGAGAACATAGTTGTCGGTACCTGCTACGTCTTAAGCTTGCGTTGATTTTCCTTGAAGAGGAAAGGGTGATGCAGCAAAGCAGTGTAAGTATTTCCCTTAGTTTTTGAGAACCAAGATATCAATCCAGTAGGAGGCTCCTCAAAAGTCCCACGCACCTACACAAACAAACAAGAACCTCGCAACCAACACAATAACGGGGTTGTCAATCCCTTCACGGCCACTTACGAAAGCGAGATCTGATAGAGATAATATGATAAGGTAAATACTTTTGGTATTTTTATGATATAGATGGAAAAGTAAAGATGCAAATAAAAGTAGATGGAAAACTTATATGATAAAATATAGACCCGGGGGCCATAGGTTTCACTAGTGGCTTCTCTCAAGACAGCATAAGTATTACGGTGGGTGAACAAATTACTGTCAAGCAATTGATAGAAAAGCGCATAGTTATGGGATTATCTAGGCATGATCATGTATATAGGCATCACGTCCGTGTCAAGTAGATCGAAATGATTCTGCATCTACTACTATTACTCCACACGTCGACCGACTCCTGCCTGCATCTAGAGTATTAAGTTCATGAAGAACAGAGTAACGCATTAAGAAAGATGACACGATGTAGAGGGATACACTCATGCAATATGATAAAAACCCCATCTTTTTATCCTCGATGACAATAATACAATACGTGCCTTGATGCCCTGCTGTCACTGGGAAAGGACACCGCAAGATTGAACCCAAAGCTAAGCACTTCTCCCATTGCATGAAAGATCAATCTAGTAGGCCAAACCAAACTGATAATTCGAAGAGACTTGCAAAGATAACTTAATCACACATAAAAGAATTTAGAGGAGATTCAAATATTTCTCATAGATAAACTTGATCATAAACCCACAATTCATCGGATCTCGACAAACACACCGCAAAAAGAGTTACGTCAAATAAATCTCCAAGAAGATCGAGGAGAACTTTGTATTGAGAATCAAAGAGAGAGAAGAAGCCATCTAGATAATAACTATGGACCCAAAGGTCTGTGGTAAACTACTCACAACTCATAGGAGATGCCTTGGAGATGATGTAGAGGCCCTCCATGGTTGATTCCCCCTCCGGCGGAGCGCCGGCAAAGGCTCCATGATTGGATCTCGTGGATACAGAAGGTTGCGGCAGTGGAATTAGGTTTTCGTGGTCGCTTCTGATGTTTTCAGGGTACGGGAGTATATATAGGAGGAAGAAGTAGGTCGGTGGACGCTCGAGGGGCCCATGAGGGTGGGGGGCGCGCCGGGCACCCTCGTGGCCGCCTCGGTTGTTGCTTGACGTCCACTCCAAGTCTCTAGGTTTGCATTTGTTCCGAAAAGATCGCTCCCGAAGGTTTCATCCCGTTTGGACTCCGTTTGATATTCCTTTTCTTTGAAACACTGAAATAGGCAAAAAAAAGCAATTCGGGCTGGGCCTCCAGTTAGTAGGTTAGTCCAAAAAATGATATAAAAGTGTAAAGTAAAGCCCATAAACATCCAAAACGGGTAATATAATAGCATGGAATAATCAGAAATTGTAGATACGTTGGAGACGTATCAGTACCCTTTTGATCGGCACAATGCCAAACTCACTAGGGGGCTTCTTGATCGTATTCGAATTATAGCTTAACCCCTTTTGGGTCCGACTTTGATCGCATTCAAATCAGAGTCGTTAAAAAACTCTCAAGGTCATTTGGGGGCTTCCTGTTCAAACATAGGTCGTATTCGAACCAAAGAGAACATAGCTATCGGTACCCTCTTGATCGGCGCAACGCCAAAGCTACTGGGGTCTACATGATCGTATTTAAATCCTAGCTTAACCCCTTTGGAACGGTTTACTGATCGTATTCGAATCAGAAGCCTTGGTTTTTCTCTCTATTTGGCTTAAGTTTTTTGAAAACAATCTTTTGGGTTTGTCTTGAGACTTTTTTGTTCAGATCTGAGGCATATATATGTGGTTTCTATCTAACCCGGCATGGCTTTGGACGTTAAGTCGCTAGCATATGACAATCATAAACATTAGGAAGTTCTGGGTTCTAAAGATTGGGTTATCACCCTTACTGCACAGGTCACATAAGCCGACAATACGATTCAATATCACAGACGCTTATCAATCATTGGATTATTGCCCTTATTGGATACGGCGATGTAAGCCGGCAGTATGAGCCAATTCCACAGGCTTGAATGGCCTTAATTTCCATACTTGCATAAAGACTATATTATGTTTGGGTTGTTACCCGCCCTGGCTTTTGACGTTAAGTCGCCAGGGCATATGTTGTTTAAACTCTGTGCAGGATTTGCAGAACTATGACTTATATAAATGCTTAAGTCCAAGCTCATCATTAAAATTGATGCTTCAAAATGATTATCCGTTCTGGATTTTCTCAAAGGCTATAAGCCGCCGGGTTATAAAAATTTCGGCTTACAATGGAGGCGTATTAAATCGCCATCGGGCAAGAGCCGCCGGGTATTTAAACTCCGGATTTACTTGTCAGCAGATAAGGTATTCAAAGTCACTTTGGCGCAATGGCAATTATTTTATCAATGGATATGATTTATTCTACAATGGAAGGAATAGTCCCGAGTCGCTGCAGGCTTACGACCCAACACTTGGGGGCTACATTATTCAGCTTGAGATTATATCAAATATGCAAGTCCCATGTCACTGCCAGCATACCATTGGCACTTGGGGGCTAATGTAAAGTCATTTTTTGATCAACTTATTGAAGACCCGACTCATCCCATTGTAGTGAGCCGGCCCTTGGGGGCTGCTAATTGCTCTTGTCAAAAATTCAAGGTACACAAGCCTCAGTCCATTATATTGAAAGATGCACTGCTTAGTTGGTAGAGTACAAAGCTCTTAACCTTATGGACGTGGGTTCATGCCCCATGGTGGAGATTACATCATATGATGTTATTATCAATGAATAAAATACAAAGTCCCAGCTCAGTATTGTCTTACTAAGCCGTCCCTTGGGGGCTACACGTTGCTGCTCAAGTCTACATGATCATATTTACAAAGTCCCAACTCATTATTACATAATGACCCGACCCTTGGGGGGTACACTGGTTGAAGTTTTTATGAGCATAAGGCAATTACAAGTCCCAGGTTGCTGCAAGCATGACAACCCAACACTTGGGGGCTATAGGTGATATGCATATAAGGGAGGAATAACTTCAAATTCTCAGTTATTATTATTGGAGAAATCTGCAAAGTTTATGACCCGGCGTCATCATAAGATTAACCCGGCATCAGAAACAATTACATGACCCGGCATCATTTGTTCATAACCCGGCAATCTTGGCAATCATAAATCGGCAAGATCTACATCTTTAAGCCGGCTGAATATTAGTTGAATATTTCAAGACCAATATTTTTGTCAAGTCAGAGCATTGAAGGCCGACTCAAATGGATTATTTCTTTTAATATTTCTCTACAAGAGCCAATGTCAGCAAATTGGTTATGAAGCTGGCCTATTGACCCGGATTTTTCAGAAGAAGTGCTTGAATTCTTTGCATTGGTAATGTTTGAACACATCTGCTAAAGGAGATTTGCTATGAGATCATGAATGCGCAGCCAGGAGGAAATGACAAGGACTTAAGGATGACCAGGTGCCGATTCAAAAAATATTTAACCCGGAGCACAACCTATCAAGTTTGTTCTTGTGTTTATTTTACAGGAACAGTTTAACATGGATACATCCAAATTAAACTGGGGGCTAATGTTGGGGATATACCCCGCGGTATGACTAGGCTGGAAGTATGACCCGGCCGGACTTGGCGTTTCATTGGTAACCCGTCAGAGGATTGGCGACTCACGAGTCTGGCGGCTCACTACTCATGAGCCTGGCGACAAACTAATGGCCCTGACGGCGGGTCAGTTAGAGACTAGGCCCAAGGCCCACAAGGCCGGCTCATGTTATGGTGGGCCGGCTTAAGAGGAAAGCATAAAGAATATTCCCTTACAAAGGAAGCAAGACTAGAACTCCGCTTGTAATAGAGTAATCCTAATCCTACTAGGACTAGTCATGTAACCCGCCCCCTCAACTTATATAAGGAGAGGCAGAGCACCCCAAGAGGGACAGGTGAAAGGATCGATATGGTTGACTAGAGGGGGGGTGAATAGGCAACTAACAATTTTTAGACCTTTCTTTAACAATTTAAACCTTGCAATGAAATAGGTTGTCTAGATGTGCAACTACGTGGACAACCTATATGATGCAAAGACAATAAGCACACAAGCAAGCAATGGATATAGCACAAGTAAGCTTGCAAAAGTAAAGGGATAAGATAACCAAGAGTGGAGCCGGTGGAGACGAGGATGTGTTACCGAAGTTCCTTCCTTTTAAGGGGAAGTACGTCTCCGTTAGAGCGGTGTGGAGGCACAATGCACCCCAAGAAGCCACTAGGGCCACCTTAATCTCCTCACGCCCTCACACAATGCGAGATGTCGTGATTCCACTATTGGAGCCCTTGAAGGCGGCAACCGGACCTTTACAAACAAGATTGGGGCTATCTCCACAACACTTGGAGGCTCCCAATAATCCCGCGAAGCTTCACCACAATGGAGTATGGCTTCGAGGTGACCTCAACCGTCTAGGGTGTTCAACACCCAAGAGTAACAAGATCCGCTAGGGATAAGTGGGGGGAATCAAATATCCTGTGGTGGAAGTGTAGATCGGGCACTTGTCACCCAATCCCGAGCAAATCAACAAGTTTGATTGGCTAGGGAGAGAGATCGAGTGAAAATGGAGCTTGGAGCAACAATGGAGCTTAGAGGTGGAAGAGGTAGTAAACTAGAGGTGGAAGACACCCCTTATATAGTCGAGGGAAAAATCCAACCGTTATCCACATGTTCAGCCCGCGACACGCGGTACTACCGCTCCAGGGGCGTGGTACTACCGCGAGGCTGTGCGGTACTACCGTGGCTGACCACAGTACTACCGCGACAGCAGCACAGGCCGGAACTAGCCTGACAAGGGGGCAGTACTACCGCTTGCGCGGTACTACCGCACCCACTTGCGGTACTACCGCTAGGCAGGAAAGTCACGGCCTGGGAAGGGCACGGATGAAATAAATTACATCCGTGCCTACTTCCGCTGAAACTGAGGTGGTACAAAAATCCGACGCGGTACTACCGCTCGCGAGGCGCGGTACTACCGTGCGGGCGCGGATGTAAAAAATTACATCCGCGCCTACTACCGCGACACTGCGGTACTAGGTAGGAGGGCCACGGTACTACGACTCCTAGGGAGCGGTACTACCGTGGGCCCCCGGGTACTACCGCGCTGGACGAGCGGTATTACCGTGGAGGGCCCGGATGTAAAAAATTACATCCGCCCCTACTACCGCACCAGAGCGGCACAAGGCCTGGGAGCCGCGGTACTACCGCTCCAGATGAGCGGTACTACCGTGACACACAGCGGTACTACCACGTGTACTTGCGGTACTACCGCAAGTATAGCAGTAGTCGTCAAATTTCCGTACAACCTAGATAACAAAGGGAAGCTCCAAAATGCAGGGAAAGGAGGAACAAGTGTACGTGTTGATTCCACCCAAACCTTTCCGACGCGGACCCCCTCTTAATAGTACGGCTCTCCTACGACTCAAATCCACCAAAGAGAAACGTAGAACAACACCGACTTCAAAAGTCTCCGAGGGGCACCGAATCGTCTCATGCCTAGAGATGAAGTATCTAAGAAACTCAAGGCACACGATTAGTCCGCAAATGCATTGTCATCAATCACCAAAACACCTGAGGGATAAATATGCCCTTACAATCTCCCCCTTTTTGGTGGATTGATGACAACACAGGATTTGCATATAGATAAGATAATTTAGAGCAGGGGCAAACCCCACCGCTCTAAAATATAGACGGGCTCCCCCTAGATGTGTGCACTTTAGATGAATGCTTTGGACTGCATAGCACACAGACTAGGATCAACACTCCCCCTATATTTTAGAGACCAAGGCATGATAATAAGCATAGCATAGCATAAAGATAACACAATATAACAGAAGCTCGCTAAGATAGATAGAGTGCATATGAATTACACCATACGAAGTAAAGCTACCGAGGTTCAAACGAGAAAGCAGCAAATAGTTCAAACGAGAAAGTAGCAAACACATGACACACTCGCAAATCCCTACACTCTCTCCCCCTTTGGCATCGAGACGCCAAAAAGGCAGAGAGGACACCTACACACAAGAGGTGGCTCAAGCAGAGAACTCGTCCCAAGCCTCTCCGCCGGTCTCCTCGGCAGCAGGGATGTTCTCCTCGACATCCTCCTCAGACCCAGTCCACCTGTAGCCCTGCTTCTCCATCAACTCGGCCTCTAGAGTGATGTGCTCCTCAGACCCGCCAGACACTGCCTCACCATAGAGCTGCAAGATCTTGTTGTCCCGGCGACAACTCTCCTTGGACGCCACGTGAGTCCTATACTGCCCCTTGGCTTGCATGCAGAAAAGAGTCTTCATCTTGTCCTTCAGCTTCTTGGCCCATGAGGGCATAGTGGCACTCTGGGAAGGCCTAGCAGCACGGCCCTCAGCAACATCCTCGGCACCAGCATCCTCCTCATCAACAGCAGCCCTAGCAGCAGTCGCCTCGGCACGAGTAGTGGTGTTGGCCCAGTTGGATTTGATACGCAGGCAGATGGGCTCATGGCGAACCCAGTCTGGAGCAAGAAACTCCTCATCAGGGAACATTTTCTCCCAAGTCTTCGAGATCAGCAAAAACAGATAGGGTCCATAGATAGGCACCTTGCGGTTGAACACTGCAAACCGGAGCTCACACCACATGATGTGTGAGACATCAAGTGGCTGAGACTGAGACGAACGAGCCTCCTCGCAGATGAGCATCATGTCCACCATATAGGCATGAACCTTGTCTTTGTCACCGATGCGAGGGAACAAGGAGTTGCGGAAGATGCGATACATGATATCCAGAAAAGGGTTGAGCACCAGAGTTGTCTTGCCATTGGCGAGCGCCTTCTCAACCATGAATGGTGCAAGCCTATCCTTGTTGGCAGACTCAGTATTGGCATGGGGGCGCACACCCACTGGAGAGTTGAGCCCATCATCAGGAACCTCGAGAAGATCCATGAACTCCTTCCAGGTAGCAGACAGCTTACGGCCATTGGTCATCCAGGTCATCCTCCGTTCCTCATCGGAGTGAAAGTAGACTGAGGCAAAGAACTGACAGATAAGCTCAGGGTCATAGTCGAGGTGGAAGGTTAACACATGCTCAATGCCAAACTGCTCCACCAAGTCCAGAGCCTCTCCAAAGTAGTCACGGAACTTGTCCTTCCTCATGTGATGCATATCAATCCACTTCACCTCCACATAGGTATTCTGCTTGTTCTTGATAACATCCAGATAGATGTTGGTCTGTTGCTTGTTCCAGAACAGCTCACAGCCTCTGACAGTGGAACGCGGGTGCACATAAGGATGAAGCTGCCTGAGACGGACATAATCAGCTTGGGCTATCTCATCCATGCCCTTAGCGGGCTCCTTGTGCTTGCTAGCTGAGTGCTTGACATTGCGCTTGGAAGCAGACAATCCCTCTGGTACATCACCTGGGTTGCGCAGACGTTTGGAGCCAGTGTCATGACTGGGGTTGGACCGGCGAGAGCCACCACCTGAGACACACATGCAAAACACCAAAGACGCGAAAGGATCAATGCAAAGGCCACGAAAAAGCACAAGAAACACATAGAAGGCATACGAGAAAGTTGGCATGCGGTAGATGTGAGCCACGGTAGAACAGCCACTGCCTGCGGTACTAAAATATTAGTACTGCTCCAAACGCGGTAGTACCATGCGAGGTCACGGTAGTACCGTGGTGGGAGCGGAAGTAAAATTTTAGTACCGCACAGAGCGCGGTAGTACCGCTCCCGAAGGGCGGTAGTACCGTGCAAGCGGTAGTACCGTGCAAGCGGTAGTACCGCGCCAGACGGGTGGTAGTACCGCGTCGCGTCAAATCCAACCGGCGGGTTGAATCTGAAAAGAACCGCGAAACAATGGCGGTGCTACGGTGAACCGATCTAGCGCAAGACAACAATACAAGTATAAATCCTATGCAATACCACACTCCTTCATCCTACTCTTGCAGAGATTAAGCCTAAGAATCTCAAGAACACACAAGCCTCCCCCAAAACCTAGAAACACTAAACACAATCACCACGAAGAGGGAGTTGGGGAAAAACCTTGGTCCATAGCAAGAGCACGTGGTGGGGAACGATCCCACCGGTCGGAATCACGGGAGGGCAGCCGGTGGAGGAGATCTGGCGACGAACGTCGGCTCCGTTCTTGAGCGAGGGAGAGAAGGAGGCGACGTGGAGAGAGAGGACAGTGAATGGGTATGGGGAGTTAAAACTCCCCCTGCCCGTCCTTATCCCCACGCGCTCGAACCGGCGCGGTAGTACCGCAAATCATCGCGGTAGTACCGCTCGGGCGGAAGTACCGCGCCGAGGCAGTAGTACCGCTCAACCAGGCGGCAGTAAAAAATTACTGCCGCGTGGTGACGGTAGTACCGTGCTCCCGCAAGCGGTAGTACCGTGGCTGGCTGCGGTAGTACCGTAGCTGGCCGCGGTAGTACCGTGAGCTCAAGTCACCGCAAGTTTCAACACGAGAAGAAAAAGCCTTTGCACGGAAACTTTTCACACACAAGAAACCACAAGAACACGCACACACCAGAGGCAAAAAGACAACAAGAAACCACCAAGCGACAAAGCCTCTCGAGGAGAGAGGGCGGTGGCCGAAGCCACCTATGTTTGAGTTGGATGGTATGGCACCGCGAAGAATTATCCTTGGGCCCATGACCAAAACTCGTCTTTGAAGCACAAGTACCATTAAAAATGGCTAATGTGAAAGAGGTGATCGATTTATGTATAATGGGGGGGAGGAAGATTTCATTGAGAGAACAACACTCCCCCTATGTCCATGCCTACACCTAAACTAGACAACACGTTGAGTGTGGTGAGGGGTGTACGGGTTCAAGTCACATTGCTCAAATCAATGATATTTAGCTCATGCCTTAACTCGCGAAATCTTGCTTCATCCAAGGGCTTCGTGAAAATATCTGCAAGGTTATCATGAGTGTTGACATACTTGAGCTCGATCTCCCCTCGCCTAATGTGATCCCGGATGAAGTGATACCGAATCTCAATGTGCTTCGTCTTGAAGTGTTGTACCGGGTTGAGAGAAATCTTGATGGCACTTTCATTATCACACCAAAGAGGCACTTTGTCACAAATGACACCGTACTCCTTTAAAGTTTGCCTCGTCCATAGGAGTTGAGAACAACAACTACCGACCGCCACATACTCCGCTTCGGTGGACGAGAGAGACACACAACTTTGCTTCTTGGGAGACCAACTTACCAAAGAGCAACCAAGAAATTGGCACCCTCCGGAAGTGGACTTCCTATCCACTTTGTCCCCCACCCAATCGGAATCCGTGAAACCTTCAAGCTTGAAATTTGCTCCTCTTGGGTACCATAAGCCAAAGTTTGGGTTATGAGCCAAATATCGAAAGATTCTCTTGACCGCCACATAGTGACTTTCCTTTGGTGCGGCTTGAAACCGTGCACACATCCCCACACTCAACATGATATCCGGTCTCGATGCACAAAGGTAAAGCAAGGAGCCAATCATGGATCGATATACCTTTTGATCCACCGCTTTACCATTGGGATCGATGTCAAGTTGGCACTTGGTAGGCATTGGTGTAGAAGCCGGCTTGACATCACTTAGCTTGAATCTTTTAAGTATGTCTTGAGTGTATTTGGCTTGGTTGATGAAGGTTCCTTCTCTTCGTTGTTTGATGTCAAAACCAAGGAAGAACTTCAACTCTCCCATCGAAGACATCTTGAACTTGGAGGTCATGAGAGCGGAAAATTCCTCATTGAAAGCTTTGTTAGGAGAACCAAAGGTAATATCATCAACATATAGTTGGCATACAAACAACTCCCCTTTGACCTTGTTAGTAAAAGGAGTGGGATCGATTTGTCCTACTTCAAATCCACGATCTTGTAGCAACTCGGTAAGGTGGTCATACCATGCACGTGGGGCTTGTTTAAGGCCATAGAGTGCCTTATCGAGTTGATACACATGATCCGGGAAGTAGGGGTCCTCGAACCCGGGGGGTTGCTTGACATAAACCAACTCATTAATGGGACCATTAAGAAAAGCACTTTTCACATCCATTTGTTGCAACTTAAAGTTGTGATGGGAAGCATAAGCAATCAACAAACGAATGGATTCAAGACGAGCAACGGGAGCAAAGGTTTCACCGTAGTCGATGCCCTCGACTTGGGAGTAGCCTTGTGCTACCAATCTTGCCTTGTTGCGAATGATGTTCCCATGAGCATCTTGCTTGTTCTTGAAGATCCACTTTGTTCCAATGACGTTGTGGTTCCCCGAAGGTCTTGGCACCAATCTCCACACCTTGTTGTACTCGAAGTTGTTGAGTTCTTCATGCATGGCATTGAGCCAATCCGAGTCTTCGAGCGCCTCATAGACCCCCTTTCTTAGACTTCCAACCACGTTTTCCATGAGATGGCCTTGGGTGGTGAGTTTGGAAGCAATCTTCGCGGCACGACGCTCTAATTCTTCCTCGGGTGTGGAAGGAGGAAGGTTAACTTGATCATCTTGAGCGCCGTCTTGAGCTTGCTCATGATCTTGAACTTGCTCGAGGGGGAGAACTTGACCTTGGGCATCATTTAGAGGTTCACCTCCATCTCGAGGTTGATCTTGCCCTTGGTCTTGTTCATGAAGGTGAGGGCCTTCACTTTGTTCTTCGGAAGCGTGTGGGTCTTGGGGAGGTGATGGCTCCACTTGAGTGGAGCATTGTCCTTCTCCTTCGGCCACAAGGGGTTCCTCAATGGGTAGGATATGACCAATACCCATTCTTCTTATGGCTTGGAGAGGAATTTCATCACCTACATCACAAGTACCACTTTGCTCCACTTGGGAGCCATTATTTTCATCAAACTCTACGTTACACGTCTCCTCAATGAGTCCGTTGGACTTGTTGAGAACACGGTAAGCTTGAGAGTTTGTAGCATAACCAACAAATATGCCCTCATGAGCTCTAGCTTCAAATTTAGACAAACGAACACCTTTCTTGAGAATGCAACACTTACACCCGAACACCCGGAAGTACTTGAGATTGGGCTTGTTCCCGGTGAGTATCTCATACGGAGTCTTGTTCAAGCCTTTGCGGAGATAGAGCCGATTGGATGCATGACAAGCTGTGTTGATGGCTTCGGCCCAGAAGTTGTATGGAGACTTGAACTCCGCCATCATGGTCCTTGCCGCATCCATCAATGTCCGGTTCTTCCTCTCCACAACACCATTTTGTTGAGGGGTATATGGTGCAGAATATTGATGTTTGATCCCTTCATCACTAAGAAACTCATCCAAGGTGTAGTTCTTGAACTCGGTGCCGTTGTCACTTCTTATTGTCAAGATCTTTGCATTGTGTTGACGTTGAGCTTCATTTGCAAAGTCAATGACGGTTTGTTGAGTCTCACTCTTCCTCTTGAAGAAGTATACCCAAGTGTATCTTGAATAATCATCCACTATCACCAAGCAATACTTTCTACCCCCAAGACTATCAAAGGATGGGGGCCCAAAGAGGTCCATGTGGAGGAGCTCCAAGGGTCTCTTCGAGTAGATGATAGTCGTGGGAGGGTGAGCCGTCTCATGAAGCTTTCCTTCGATACAAGCACTGCAAACACGATCTTTGGCAAAACTAACATTCGTTAGTCCATGAACATGGTCCCCCTTGAGAAGACTTTGCAAAGATCTCATATTGACGTGGGCTAAACAGCGATGCCAAAGCCATCCCACATCAACTTTAGCCATTAGGCATGTCGCGGTCTTAGTGGGTTGCTCCGAGAAGTTAACCACATAGAGACCGTTCTCGACATGCCCAACAAAGGCTACTTTAAGAGTCTTGCTCCATAAGAGGGCCACGGTATCAATATCAAAGAAGGTGGAAAAACCCATGAGTGCGATTTGACGAACGGAAAGTAAATTGAACGCAAGGGACTCAACAAGCATGACTTTCTCGATCGTTAGATCATGAGAAATGACAACCTTGCCAAGACCCAATACCTTAGAATGTGAGGCATCACCCCATTCGACATTGGTGGGCATAGATGGGATCTTGTGCACGTCCACCACCAAGTCCTTGCTCCCGGTCATATGATTTGTTGCTCCACTATCGAGCAACCATGATCCCCCACCGGAAGCAAACACCTACAAGAGATCAATGCTTGGTTTTAGGTACCCATTGAGTAATGGGTCCTTTGATGTTAGTAACAAGGGTCTTAGGAACCCAAATAGACCATTCAATGTACTCATAAGGAGAACCAACAAATTTAGCATAAACATGTCCATCGCTAGCACGGCACAACACATAAGAGGGGTTAAAGTCGCCGGCTTTGTTGGGAGAGATGGCGTTGCGCTCTTTGGCTTCACCACTCTTCCCATTGTTCTTCTTCTCCTTAGGAGCACCTTCTCCCTCCTTCACAAAGGTTTGCATGAGCGGAGGAGGTCGATTGGTCTTGCTCTTCTTCTCCTTGTTCTTCTTCTTGTTCTTGGACTTGGGTGCGAACCCAACTCCCTCCTTGCCCACAACTTCCTTTTGATTGCTCAAAAGGTCATTTAGGTTCTTCTCGCCTTGTATGCATGACACAAGACCTTTCTCGAGTTGTTCCTTCAACTTGGCATTTTCCTCCACAAGATGCACTTGCTCACAACATGGGTTAGTAGCATTTGCATTATCAATTAAGACCATGTGAGGAAATGTGGCCTTTTTCTTGGTTAGCTTAACTTGGAGTTGAGCATGAGACTCCTTGAGGGTGGCATGAGCACCTTTCAAGACCTTGTGGGCCTTGTCAAGTACATCAAACTCCTCCGTGAGTCTAACATGATCAACCCCAAGTTTAGCCTTCTCGAAAGCTAGAACACGAGACACAACAAGAGCATGATCAAGATCTTTCTTTAGTTTAGCATGACCATCGTTGTGTGACTCCTCAAGAGCCAAACGATGCCCACGCTCTTCCTCAAGAGCATTAGAGAGATCCGATATCTCATCGGCATAGTCACGACTATGACTTTCCATCTTAGTGATGGTTTCTTCATGAGCCTCGATCATGTCATTGGCTTCACCAAGTTGTTCCAAGAGAGCAACGAAATGCTTCTTGGATTTGCCCTTGAGCTTACTCATGAAGGACTCAAATTCATTGATCTCCTCATTAGACCCCTTACCATTATCAAAGTCATCCGTTGAAGGAGGGTTAGGAATAATGGTGGTTTTGATGTTGAGGGTTACCTTGTTGGTGGCCTTAGCCATGAGGCACTTGGCGGTGATGTTCTCGTTAGGTGCATCGAAGAGAGACACCCGAGGAGTTGAGACAATGGCAACGGATGCCATGGCCATTGTTTCACCATCTTCTTCATCATCGTCATCCTCACGGTATTCTTCTTGAACCACCAACCCGCGAGAGGGAGTCTTCTTGGTGAAGTTGTTCTTGTTGGGGAAGGGCTTGGCTTTGTCTTTTCGAATGAACTTGCCACCATTGTCTTCCCGCTTCTCGTATGGACAATCTGCAACGAAATGGCTAACATTGCCACAGTTGAAACAAGTTCTAACTCGTTGCTTCCCCTTGAGGCCACTTGAGTTGTTCTTGTTGAAGTTGGGTCTTGTAGTCTTCTTACTCCAAAACTGTCTTGAGGCAAGAGCCATGTGCTCATGATAATCATACTTCGTGTCCTCGGGGTTGCTCTCCTCATCTTCCTCTTCTTCTTCTTCTTCCACACTAACCTTGGCCTTCAAGGCAAGATTGGGCTTCTTTGCCCTTTGGGAACGGGGCGCCGCATTGTTAGCGGTCTTGTCCAAGATGCTCATTGCAACAGACTCATCCAACACTTCACTAGAGGTCATGGAGTGGAAGTCCGGTCTTTGGCGAATGACGGAGGACATGGCCTTGTTGTAGGGCATCATGGCCTTGAGAAACTTGCGCTTGATCTAGTTGTCATCCGTGTCCTTGCTTCCATGATCTCGGAGTGCGACCGCGAGTTTGGTCACTCTTCGAAACAGCTCACGAGGTTCTTCATCCTCTTTCATTGCAAACTCATCGGCCTCATCTTGCACCACTTCATAGTTGGAGCGTTGAATGCTAGCACTTCCTCGATAGAGACGCTCGACACATTTCCATGCTTCTTTGGCCATGGCATGTGGTCGAAGATGAGGGAGATCTTCGGGAAGGATTGCATCTTGGATGATGAAGAGAACACTTTCATTGAATTGATTGTCCACTTCTTCTCGAGGAGTGAAGTTGCTTGGATCATGAGGATAGAAACCTTCTTCAATAATTCTCCAAAGGTTAGTGTTCACATGTTTTAAGTGACGCTTGAAGCGATAGAGCCAAGCATCAAAATCTTCATTTTTCACATATTTAGGAGGAGGACTGGCATGATTCAAATGAGTAGAGGGGATCGGTCCTCTATACACCGGGGGTTCCACATGGGCAAAGATGTCGGTGCCATTTCTACCACTAGTAGATGGACTCTTTTCATTGTTAGCTTCCCCCTTACCGGAGTTAGCATCCGTCACCTTGTTAGTGGGATCACCCACTGTCATTGGTGAGGTAGATAGTTTAAGTCCCTCTAGAAATTCAGTAAACATGCTTTTAACCTCGGCCGTCATGGAGGTTTTCAATGTGTCTAAAGCCACATTGAATTCCTCACGTGAGACCGAGGTTCCCCCTTCGGCCGAAGACGAGATGGGATTCACACCGGAGTATTCCTCCGCACTGTCGTTGACGTCAACCATACTCTTAGGACGGCAAAGTCCTTAATAAAGAGACGAGGCTCTGATACCAATTGAAAGGATCGATATGGTTGACTAGAGGGGGGGCGAATAGGCAACTAACAATTTTTAGACTTTTCTTTAACAATTTAAACCTTGCAATGAAATAGGTTGTCTAGATGTGCAACTATGTGGACAACCTATATGATGCAAAGACAATAAGCACACAAGCAAGCAATGGATATAGCACAAGTAAGCTTGCAAAAGTAAAGGGATAAGATAACCAAGAGTGGAGCCAATGGAGACGAGGATGTGTTACCGAAGTTCCTTCCTTTTAAGGGGAAGTACGTCTCCGTTAGAGCGGTGTGGAGGCACAATGCTCCCCAAGAATCCACTAGGGCCACCGTAATCTCCTCACGCCCTCACACAATGCGAGATGCCGTGATTCCACTATTGGAGCCCTTGAAGGCGGCAACCGAACCTTTACAAACAAGATTGGGGCTATCTCCACAACACTTGGAGGCTCCCAATAATCTCGCGAAGCTTCACCACAATGGAGTATGGCTTCGAGGTGACCTCAACCGTCTAGGGTGCTCAACACCCAAGAGTAACAAGATCCGCTAGGGATAAGGGGGGAATCAAATATCCTGTGGTGGAAGTGTAGATCGGGAACTTGTCACCCAATCCCGAGCAAATCAACAAGTTTGATTGGCTAGGGAGAGAGATCGAGTGAAAATGGAGCTTGGAGCAACAATGGAGCTTAGAGGTGGAAGAGGTAGTAAACTAGAGGTGGAAGACACCCCTTATATAGTCGAGGGAAAAATCCAACCGTTATCCACATGTTCAGCCCGCGACACGCGGTACTACCGCTCCAGGGGCGCGGTACTACCGCGAGGCTGTGCGGTACTACCGTGGCTGACCACAGTACTACCGCGACAGCAGCACAGGCCGGAACTAGCCTGACAAGGGGGCAGTACTACCGCTTGCGCGGTACTACCGCACCCACTTGCGGTACTACCGCTAGGAAGGAAAGTCACGGCCTGGGAAGGGCGCGGATGAAATAAATTACATCCGTGCCTACTTCCGCTGAAACTGAGGTGGTACAAAAATCCGACGCGGTACTACCGCTCGCGAGGCGCGGTACTACCGTGCGGGCGCGGATGTAAAAAATTACATCCGCGCCTACTACCGCGACACTGCGGTACTAGGTAGGAGGGCCACGGTACTACGACTCCTAGGGAGCGGTACTACCATGGGCCCCCGCGGTACTACCGCGCTGGACGAGCGGTACTACCGTGGAGGGCGCGGATGTAAAAAATTACATCCGCCCCTACTACCGCACCAGAGCGGCACAAGGCCTGGGAGCCGCGGTACTACCGCTCCAGATGAGCGGTACTACCGTGACACACAGCGGTACTACCGCGTGTACTTGCGGTACTACCGCAAGTATAGCAGTAGTCGTCAAATTTCCGCACAACCTAGATAACAAAGGGAAGCTCCAAAATGCAGGGAAAGGATGAACAAGTGTACGTGTTGATTCCACCCAAACCTTTCCGACGCGGACCCCCTCTTAATAGTACGGCTCTCCTATGACTCAAATCCACCAAAGAGAAACGTAGAACAACGCCGATTTCAAAAGTCTCCGAGGGGCACCGAATCGTCTCATGCCTAGAGATGAAGTATCTGAGAAACTCAAGGCACACGATTAGTCCGCAAATGCATTGTCATCAATCACCAAAACACCTGAGGGATAAATATGCCCTTACAACAGGTAAGAAGAAACAATCTCTAGGGCTAGACACAAAGAGCTGGATTCCCGGCGACTCCCACATGATCATAATGAGACCTAGCTACAAACAACATGTAGGGATATTACCGGATGATGTTTCCCGGGGCCCGAAGTTGTCTAAATCCTTGTCTTGTGTGTTGCGTCTCTCATCTTGATCAACCCCTCTCAAGCTACCACATAGATGTGTTGGCCTCGCGACTATGTCCTCACACTAGGACATCTGCCATGACAAATCCACGACACTAACCCCCTCTGGTGTCTATATAAACCGGAGGGTTTAGTCCGTAGGACGACAATCATAATCTCATAGGCTAGGCTTTTAGGGTTTAGCCATTATGATCTCGTGGTAGATCAACTCTTGTAATACTCATTTTCATCAAGATCAATCAAGCATGAAGTAGGGTATTACCTCCATAGAGAGGGTCCGAACCTGGGTAAACATCATGTCCCCCGCCTCCTGTTACCATTAGCCTTAGACACACAGTTCGGGACCCCCTACCCGAGATCCACAGGTTTTGACACCGGCAATACTCACATTCAAACTTCTGCAACAAGGTATCGAAATCATTTTTGGTCATCCCAAGTTTCCGGTAAAGAACACTCCCACATTATCTGCAATCGGTATAAAACTGAACAAAACTAAGACTATTATGTAAGTGCAATGGTAGGCTATCTCTACAAGATTTCATCAGTAAGCTTTTTTTTTAATTCGGAGCTAAATATCAGTTTATCTACATACATTCAAGTCAGACGATTTTGCAGTCAAATGTTAGTTGATTCAAGTTGTGGAATATATACTTTCTGCATATGTTTTGCAGTCTGTGTCAATGTAAAATCTTTGTCCAGTAGTATAACTATAACTGTCTTAGCAGAGACAAACATGAAAAATGATACCACTAAATATGACCAAAACATGAAGAGCTTAATTCATGGAAATTGAACAAACCATCTACATGAAGCAATGTTTTATAATCATCTTTTGGATCCTCATGAGCCGCGAGGGCGTGCCTTCATCCTCATTCATGAAGAGGTGCGTGCGCATGTACCCACCAGGTGCCGCTCCATGTTATGGGGGTTCTGTCGGTTTGTCAATTGGAAGGATCTCGAGGATTACTGCTTCGTCAAGGACGACGGCTGCGTCGTTGAGCCAGTAGGGGGGCGAGCGGGGGCCAGACCCCCCCCTATGGATCAGCCACCACTACTAGGAAAATGCTTATAGGTAGACATTTAGCAGCAGCGCCTGAGAAAACCAGCGCTGCAAGTGCAGGTTAGCAGTAGCGCGTGGTTTCCCGCCCAACGCTGCTGCTAATGGCCTATGTCATATTTTTTCGAGTGGCCTATGTTTTTCTAAAATGTTGATTCGTTTACGTTATGGCAAATTTCAGGCGCTCGATATGTCCTGCTTTTAGCCAAGGTCATGCCGAATTTTGCTAAGTGTTTATTAATTTTGTTTTCATAATTAAGCATTTGTTCTCGATGTCGATGATGCCTGGCCCGCATCCTCGTCGTCGACTCGGCGGAGGAGGCTTGCTTGATTATAAGGGCCATGTCTGGGACTGAGCTCCGCCTGGTTGGTACTGGGAGGTGCTACCTT
This sequence comes from Triticum aestivum, assembly GCF_018294505.1. Classification (NCBI taxonomy): domain Eukaryota; kingdom Viridiplantae; phylum Streptophyta; class Magnoliopsida; order Poales; family Poaceae; genus Triticum; species Triticum aestivum. The sequence continues at coordinate 565,955,668 of NC_057801.1, forward strand.
CCGGGGCGCGCAGCTTGGTGAGGAGGCAGCCCGTCGTTGACCCGGACCTTCTTTGGTGGCAGTCGCGTGGGCCAGTGACGGTGGGGAGGCCTTCGTCCACCACGGAGGTGGTATCTCACCGTGTCAGCGAGGAGGATGAGCACGTCCGTCGCTACATGGTTGCGTTGGAGAGTAGGTCCAACAGTACCTGGATGGTTCTTTAGGGATCTCGCTAGAGCTATGATCATGTGATGGTTCCTTCTCTTTGGGTGTCCACCGCCCGCGCCGACACCCGTCGTTCGCTAGGGTTCTAGCTGTATTAGTGATGTTATATGTATGATAATATTCAAGATGTATTAGTGATAATATTCAACGATGTACAGATGCAAGAGATGATTTAGTTTTATTATTGAATGCATGCTAATTTGAATACTAATTTGTTTTATTATTTAGTTTTGCTTACTAAATGCACGTCTGTTTCAACTATATGAACATAGGAAATGTCTGACGATGATAGCGAAAGGGAATTCGGGATGTGCGAATACTACAAAGACGAGCGCGGCCTGTGCGACATGCCTCACCTAGTTGGTGGTAGGCGCTTCAGCATCAAGTTGCATGAGAACTTCGAAGTGCAGACGGTAAGTCACAACGACAAGTCTTTTTCGTAATTAAGCATGACTTCTGCTTCTTTTCCTTCAACTTGTAATTTAATTTTTTTTACTATTCTACTAGCGTATCCCTTGCCATGCAAGAATATATGTCTTGGATAAGATAGGTTTCAGTACTATGGAAACTATGGAGGTAAAAAGAGTTAACTTGAGGACCGAGCATGGTTACAATACAGACATCAACACCCATTTTGAATGCAAACAATGGAGAGCACTATGCAAGGCTTATGCATTTGAGCCTGATATGCTTATCACCTTTGATATTCGTCCGGAAGATGACATTGAAGATAATATCGACATCTGGGTCGATGTGCAGACGGCTCCAGTTCTACCATTATGTAAGTTCTATGCTATTTTACCTGAGAGAGAGCAATAGGAGTGATTAGCTAGCTAGAATGAATTTCAAGATGATGATGATGTGCTACACTATGTAGCTATGATGATTAGACAATGTTGGTGGTAATGACTAGCTATGATGATTATTAGCTAGTGTTGGTGGTAATTTTCCCTTACTTGCAACTCCTATGCTGAATTAGAGGCTATGTTGATGCTACTACTGATCATTGTTGGTGAAGCAAATGCATCTGAATTTCCATCCGTGAATACTGCATTTGAATTTTTTAATTTCTAGTTAGTTAGCTGTAGCGTGGGGTGGAGAAAGTAGCGCTACTAGTACATACGATAGTAGTAGCGTGTGGAGAGAAAGCAGCGCTACTAGTACTGGCGGAGCCTCTTGGAGGCCAAACGGGGCCACGACCCCCCCTTCCAAACTGGAAATCAAAATTTAGTACTAGCAATCATTCAGGTCTAGCCCAGTGTAGGAAACGTCCCAGCCCAAAGCACCGATTGGCCTCCCATTGTCTAATGTTACGCTCGTCCCTCCTTCTTACCGTTGAATATAATCTACCAAAACTTCTTCCGACTCCCCTCCATGGACCATACAGATTTAGTTCTAGGTCTTTGATAGCCAACCATTGCCACCAGTCGGCCTACTGTGCCGGCTGCCAATCACCGCGGGCCTCCCGCCCACCGCGCCTGCTGCCTGCTGCTGCCGCGGTCATCCAATCTACACGCTACAACTCTTCTTTTCATACATGTTTTTCCTTTAGTTTGAAATGACCCCCTCTTAGTTCCTCGTCACGCTCCGCCACTGCTTAGTATATCTGCAACGTGGGGTAGAAAACGCGCTACCGCTAATATTTAGTTGTAGCACCGTAGCAATAGTGCAAGCACCCATGCTACTGGTATGCAAAAAACCACGCTATTGGTAAGCATTTTCCTAGTAGTGCACCCCCATGGATTTTTAGCGGGGGCTAATACTATTCTTCTGTGTAATAGTTACTTAGTACTACCTCCCATTAGCAAAGTATAGGCCTTTTCTCTATGCGTCTCAATATTGTTGGCTGGCCCAAGCCCAAAAAAAATGGCATGGTTTTCCTGTGAGTGAATTATACGCATCAATCCAATCACGCGATTCACGCGATCGATCGAAGACCATATATAATACAGGCATCTACAATCAACATCAACTGCCATTATGTTCGGAGTCCATCCCACATGTGACAGTTTTGTCCCTCTCTAGCGACTTGGTTGGCGATCTAGGGTTTCTGGCGGTGCACCCCATCTTGCCGCGGGCCCTCGTCCAGGTGTGACGCCCTCCTTCGCCTTCACGGCCGTCATTTGTCAAGGCCGCCCATGTTTCCTCCCCTCCCACCACCAAAAGCCTTTCGTGCATTTCTAGGGCGCATGATCGTACACCACCAATTACCTAGATTCATTCTTTGGCTTCCGGCTAGGCTTCAGGGATCGACGGATGGAGAAGGTTGAGGGTTTGTTGAAGGATTTACGCCTGTCGGAGAAGGAGAAGAAGGGGATCGAGATTGGATGGACGGGATCAGGCAAGGCAGGGGTTGTGGAACCACAAGCGTTGGCGCGGTTGTTATCGGAGAAGCCGGTGTTCGTGGAGGCCATGGAGGAAACTCTTGGTCGGATATGGTGCCCTATCAAGGGTGTGGAATGCAAGGAGGTCGGGGAGAACATCTTCCATTTTACTTTCGGGTAGGAGTCGGGGAAGAGGATGGTGCTGGACGGGGGACCTTGGAAATTTGGTAATGATCTGTTGGTTGTGGAGGACTTTGTGCCCAGGGAACGCACTGAGGACTATAGTTTTGATACTGTCCCGATCTGGGTGTGTGTGCTTTGACTCCCGCTGGGGCTGATTGAAAGTGCAACTATCCCTAAGTGGTTTTGGTAATTCCTAACAACATATATAGCTCATTGGGCTAATACTATTCCAAGACAAATATTTCAGGAAAGCTCAATGAATGGCATGGCATGGATGAGGAAAGTGGATCCCTCAAAATACTAAGGATAAAAGGATTGGCTCAAGCTCAAAAGCTCAAGACTCTACATTTTACATTTTAGTGATCCAAGATCACATTGAGTCTCTAGGAAAAGCCAATACTATCAAGGAGGGATGAGGTGTTGCTTAATGAGTTTCTTGCTCCACAGTGCTTAGTGATATGCTCCAAAAAACCCTCAACTACTTTCTCATATCCACATATGACCCAAACCAAAAGTCAAACTCGGCCCCACCGAATCTTTCTACCCGACGCCACCGAGTTTAGATGTCATAGCCACTGCCACAAACCCTAGGCAAATTGGTCTCACCGATAGGGATCTCGGTCTCACCGAGATGGGATTGTAATCTCTCTGTTTCCCTTCGTAACGTTTCGGTACCACCAAGATGAGCGATCGCTCCCAACGAGATTGCAATGTATACTCTCTGTTTCCTTTTCGTAACATTTCGGTCCCACCGAAATGAGCAAACCGCTCCCACCGAGTTTACCTGACCAACTCTCTGGTTAGCTTATTACCAAAATCGGTCCCACCAAATTTGTGTAATCGATCTCACCGAGATTACTTTATTGCCCTAACCCTAACCATATCGGTCCTACCGAGTTGCATGTCGGTCCCACCGGAAATCCTAACGGTCACTAGGTTTACTGAATAGGTCTGACCAAGTTTGTTGATTCGGTCCCATCGAGATTGGTAAATTATGTGTAACGGTTAGATTTTGTGTGGAGGCTATATATACCCCTCCACCTCCTCTTCATTCGTAGAGAGAGCCATCAGAACAAACCTACACTTCCAACTTACCATTTCTGAGAGAGAACCACCTACTCATGTGTTGAGGCCAAGATATTCCATTCCTACCATATGAATCTTGACCTCTAGCCTTCCCCAAGTTGCTTTCCACTCAAATCTTGTTTCCACCAAATCCAAATCCTGTGAGAGAGAGAGTTGAGTGTTGGGGAGACTATCATTTGAAGCACAAGAGCAAGGAGTTCATCATCAACACACCATTTGTTACTTCTTAGAGAGTGGTGTCTCCTAGATTGGCTAGGTGTCACTTGGGAGCCTTCGACAAGATTGTGGAGTTGAACCAAGGAGTTTGTATGGGCAAGGAGATCGCCTACTTCATGAAGATCTACCGCTAGTGAGGCAAGTCCTTCGTGGGCGACGGCCATGGTGGGATAGACAAGGTTGCTTCTTCGTGGACCCTCCATGGGTGGAGCCCTCCGTGGACTCGCGCAACCGTTACCCTTCGTGGGTTGAAGTCTCCATCAATGTGGATGTACGATAGCACCACCTATCGGAACCATGACAAAAACATCCGTGTCTCCAATTGCGTTTGAATTCTCCAAACCCTTCCCCTTTACATTCTTGCAAGTTGCATGCTTTACTTTCCGCTGCTCATATACTCTTTGCATGCTTGCTTGAATTGTGTGAAGATTGCTTGACTTGTGCTAAGATAGTTAAAATCTGCCAAAGACTAAAATTGGGAAAAGGTTAAGTTTTTTAATTGGTCAAGTAGTCTAATCACCCCCCCCCCCTCTAGACATACTTCAAGATCCTACACTGACGACTAGAGAAGGGGGAGAAACCATTGGGGCTGAAATTGGTGAGGTACTGGATGTTGACACTCAGGCGAACAGAGGTGCAATAGGCAAATACCTGCGGATGAAGGTTAGGATGAACATCACGGTTCCTCTTATGAGGGGATTTACGCTGGAGGCGGAGGTAGGCGAGGAAACCCTAATAACAAGTGGTATGGATACAGAAGCGGAGGAGGGCCGGAACTAGTGCCCGTTCGAGTACGAATACCTGCCGGATTTCTGTTACAAGTGTGGGATCCTTGGTCATGTTGACAAGATGTGCAAGGTCCAGTTGAAGAGGGGGGAGCGGAGGTAGTTTGGTCCATGGCTGAGGGCCTACATGGATAAGAGGAGGGCGGGGTGCGTTCCAGCTCGGCGGGGAGAGGGCAGGGCTCGAGAAGCACTGGGTCATGGAAAAAGAGATCTTTGTCAGGAAGCGATGCACCGTCTTGGAGAAAGAAGGCCACTAGCTGGGCTGACATGGCAGAGGAGGAGGAGCGGGGCCAAGAGGTTACTAGCCCCCTAAAATGCACAGACAATGGTGACCGTGGTGGCTCACAAAAGAAGCTCACATTTGATGACACGGGAGTGCAGCCTGGGCGTGTTGGTGATCCCGAGCAGATAGTGGGGATGGAGAAGGTGCTTGGGGAGGCGGGGGATGGAACGGGGCAGGTGGATGCACTGGGGGTAGCAAGAGGACAGGAGTGGAGGGGTTGGCGGGAGGCCCGGTGGGCATGCATGCTACTGTGGTTTTGTAGGAGGGGGTAGGGGACCAGCCGAGCCACGCGGCAGCTCCTAAGAGCTCCCTCCCACCAGCTACACCAGGGGATGCCGGGTTGGTGGAAATGGACCAGGCCAAAGGCACAGCATCCGAGGCCATGCAAATGCACATGCAGATCGACGTGAGCAGTAGCGGTGAAAAGGGCGGGGTGATGCAAGCCCAGGTTCAGAGGAGGGAAGACGCTGGCAGGGTCGGTAGAGGCACGTTCAAAAGAGTGAAGGGGCGGAAGCACCCTGAGGGAGCCGGAGGGGATGTGCAAGTCCTGGGAGAAAAGAGGGGGATGTCACGGGTGGATGAGTTTGGAGAAGATGAGGAAGGAAAGAAAAAGTTGAAGATGTTGGTTTCTAAAGAAGGTGATGCATTGTGTGACTATAGCGCCGGGCTGCATGTATAGCCTGGCGGCCCGCAATGAAGATTATCACCTGGAACTGCCGGGGTTTGGGAAATGGCCCGGCAGTTCGTGGTCTTTTGGACCTCTAGAAGAAGGAGGATCCCGACATTCTCTTTTTGTCTGAAACTCACCTGGATAAAAGGAGGATGGAGAAGTTTCGAGGAAGGTTGGGGATGCAACATATGCTAGTGAAGGATTGTGCGGGAAAGAGTGGTGGGCTAGCATTATTCTGGAAGAAAGGAGGTGGATGTGACACTTAGATGGATGGGGATGATGCATATTGGTGTCATTGTGCAGGAGGGAGATGGTTTCAAATGGTGACTCACATGCATCTATGGGGAACCTTGCATGGAGAAGAAGGTAGAGACTTGGAGACTCATGAGGACTCTTAATCATCAATCCAGCCTGCCCTGGATATGTCCTGGTGACTTCAATGAGATTTTGTTCAACCATGAGAAGCAAGGTGGCATTCCTAGAGGGCATTCTCTGTTGCAAAACTTCGGTGATGCTTTAGAAACTTGTAATCTCAATGACCTTGGTTTCAAGGGTGACGTGTTTACTTGGCGAAATAATAATTTCCGTGTTGATGGTTACATCCAAGAGCGTCTGGACAGGGTTGTGGCCTCCCCGGCCTATTGTGCTCATTTCCCATACTATAAAGTTGTCAATGGTGATTCACACCACTCCTATCATAGGCCGGTGATCCTGTTGCTGAATGGAAGTAGGGGCTCAGGGGGCAGACTGAGTGGCCTGCACTAAAAGATTCAAGGTGTGTTGACTCCTTGAGGATAGTTGCGATGACTTAGTGCGAGAGGCGTGGGAAAGGGCACAAGGACCGTCGGTGGCTAGCAAACTGGGAGCAGTGAACAGAGCCCTTCACACGTGGAGCCGCGATGTGATGCGCGACCTCCAAAAGAGGGCTCGAAAACTGAAGGATGAACTTGAATCGGTCCGGCGCCAACCAATATCCCAGGCTCGACTTCGTAGGGAGATCACAGTAAAATATAAGCTTGAAAAATTGGAGGACCAACTGGACCTGGTGTATCGCCAAAGAGCACATGCGGATTGGCTGTCAAAGGGAGACCGAAACACAAAGTAGTTCTAGGCCTTTGCATCGGAGAGGAAAAAGAGGAACACTATCCATAAATTGAAGAGGGAGGATGGTGTGGAGGTGTCTAGGGAGGAGGGTTTAAAGGCCCTTGTAACTAACTATTTTTCTAGCTTGTTTACCCCCATGGCAGGTTCGGAAGCGGTGGAGATCTTGAACCACATCGCACCCAAAGTCACGCCCCAGATGAATGATTTTCTCCTAGCGGAGTTTACAACAGTGGACCGTTTTTGTGCTGTGCCTGGTGTCTTGGAGAACCGAAGTCTCTGAATTTGTAACCACCACCTAAAAGAATGCCTTAGCGTAGCCTCACTCCCTGTTTAAATTACTACCCATATGTCGTAGAATTGCATGCCTCAAATTGTGGAGTCGTCGTGTTAATGTAGTGCATTAGCTCTTCATGTGTGTGTATACTAATGTTAGCTCTTGATTCAGTTGCTTGGATCATGTGTTGTCTTCTGTTATCTCAAACCTTGCTTGCATGGAAGCAGACAAGGTAGGTATTAGAATCTAGCCTGCTTGCAAAGTGAGCATAGACTCGGTAGACCCTATGGTTTTTGATCCGTGCGCTTGTTGGAACCTGAAAGCGTTCTTTGGTCGGCGGCATGTCCGTGTTTTGCAAGAATGACGTGTTGAGCAGATTCTGCTCTGTGAAGATTGTGGTGTTGAGGAAATGATTTTGAACATGCACTTTTCTCTTGAACCTGGGCCAAGATGTTCTGGTCTGAACTTTGTTGCTTCCTTCTAGATTCATGGGCTGTAGATATTGTTGATGGCAAACAAGTTTCAGAACCGCATGCTGCTATAATTTTGTGTGGGTGCTGGATGATTTGGACTGCAAGAAACAACAGGAGACATGGAGAACTTCAAATGGGCCATTGATACCATCCACGATCTAGCTGCGCTAGTAGGCTCGAAGACAGCATGAGAGCCGAGGTAGAAATCGGCCTAGATACCCCCGAGATCACTTACATCAAGGTCAATGTTGACACGAGCTATTACGAGCAAGATGGCTATGGTAGTACGGGAGTTGTTCTCCGGGACCATATCGAAGCGCTGGTTCAGGCACAAGCAATTTGGTATCCGTTTGCACAAAATGCAGGCACTATGGAAGCCTTGGCGCTCCGTGGTGGCATTCATGTTGCTCTTGGACATCTCAAGGTGATCATCGAAAGTGATGCTCAACATGTTGTGCGAATGCTAAATGAGGCAAACTTTTCAAGAGCAGACCTGACATACATATGCTATGAGATTTAGGAGGTAAGCTCTAGTTTTCAATCTTGCTCCATTGTCCATATCAATCGATAAGCAAATGAAGCGGCACACGGGTGTGCCAAATAGGCTGGTGAGGATCGTAGAAGATGTATCTGGGTGAATCACACCCCTGCTTTTCTTCTATGATGTATTTTCTTCTAGGATGTATTCACACACACTGTAATCCTCCTGAGTAATTCAATATAACATGTTGTTGCACAAAAAAAAGTCCGACCTACTCAGAGCATCCCTTTGTTTGTCATTCAGGTGGTGATCTTACAGAGAGGTACCCTTGGAATGCAGAGGCATGCGACATGAAAGAACCACAAAGAAAGGAAATAATCGCGGCCATACCACTTTGGCGCATGGCGCCAAGCGGGAACAGACTGTCGTTCCTATAGGGCACCTTGTTAAGCTTCTTGGTGCCAATGCACCCCTGCTCGTGGGCCGGCCCAAGAAAAAAAATAACGCTCTACTGGTTTCCTAGTTCCCTTCATCACATTAGACCGGTCGCTGTCGACCAATTGAATTTTGAAAAAAATAGCAAAAAATAAAAAAAATAATGAACTAAAAATGCTCATGGTTTTTGAAAAAAAAGTTTACAAACTTAAAAAAAAGATCACGAAATTTAAAGAAAATTTATCGAATTTGAAAAAAAGTTCACATATTTTTTTAAAAAATTAAATGTTTTTTAAAAAATCTCATCGAATTGGAAAAAATTCACTGAATTTGAAAAAAAGTTCATCAATTTTGGAAAAAAGATCAGAATAAATGAAAAGTTCATCGATTTTGAAAAATCATTGAATTTGAAAAAAAATCCTCGAATTTGAAAAAAAAACTTCATTAAATTTGAAAAATTCATTGATTTTCAAAATAGTTCATCAATTTGAAAAAGTTCAGAAAAACTTCATCAATTTTGAGAAAAGGGTTATCGAATCTGAGAAAGGAAAAAAAGAAAGAAGGAAATAAAAAAACACCACACTACACCCTAGCTCATTTAAGCTCCACGACAACGCCCTCAGCAGGGAGCACGACGCAAAGTATCATCGCTACCGAGTCCGCAACAAACAAAGGTCTTCACCTGAAGCCCTGACACGGAGAAGAGAACCACAAGGGCGTCTTTAGGAAGATAGCAACACCCACAAGTGTCGCCGTCGTCGGTGCCAAGGCACAGAGCTTTGGCTCAACAGTTCACCCATGCCACTACGTGGTCACCAGGATAAGCTCGGCGAGGACAGATCCCATAGATCTAGATCGGAGCATCACCACTGCAAAGACAAAGAAGACGCATGAGCCACCCGCCTCTACCCGTCTTGGCGCCCACACGATCAAGACGGAGAGTCGCCACCGCCGCAATGTTGCTCGCCAAAGAGCCAAACATGTGGACTACCATACGAGATCACCACCCCGACATCCATGTCCAAGTCATCACCACCCACCCACATCATGGTGCACCCACCCCGATAGGAGGATTAAAAGGCATCTCCTTTCACTCCTAGCCCGACATCAGCCACGAAGTCTGGATCGACACCTCCATGTGCCGCAGTGACTTACCCGCCAACTGATGCAGCAACCCGTGATGGTCGAACTAGACCGGTGCAAGTGGAGATCCCTTCCACTACCTAACCCTCCGCCCATCGGAGCTGCAAGACGAAACCAAGCCATCCAGATGCAGGAATGACCTTGAGCAGCTCCCTCGTGCCGCGCCTGCAGCACCCAGCCAGATCCCCGATGGATCCGGGCCACCATCACGCGCCCGCAGCGCACCCCCTTTGCCGATAGCCATGACTGCCTAGAGGCAAGGCCGCGGCCTTCGGCCCATGCCTATCCCGACCCTCATCGCTCAGCACACCAAATTGGCGAGCCACCACCGTCCACTGACGTTGCCCCCCCAGCATGCATCTTCGAAATCCGCATAGCTGACGCAGCCCTACCATCCGCCCACGCCATCGGCACGGCCGTCTGACTCCCTGTCGCCGTGCCCCCGACACGATGCCGCATTCCGCGTTGCGCACACCATTAGAAGGGGAGAAACACCCCTTCGCCACCTACACCGACCGGGCTTTGTCCGGCGGCGAGAGGGGAGGAGAGGCGATGAAGTGGAGGGAAGCGACAGAAGCTAGAGCTGGCGAGACGAGTTTTCGATCAACTCGGATACCGTGCCAAAAAAATTTGCACTTAAGTTAGTGCTAGCGAAATGAGTACATCGAATGTTTTTAGTTTCCTGTCCATATATGAAGTGGCGTTTTTTCCCTCTTTTTTTTGGTAGTGGTAGCATTTGTTTTCAACTCTAAAAAAGAGCACATTTGTTTCACCGCTCAGTTAAAAAAAAAAAGGAAAGAGACGGCAACGGCACGCACGGGCATCAGCTGTCTGGAAAACTCCCGTTCCGCCCTCAATTCGAGACGCGCCGCCGCTGACCCCGCTCCGGATCCAGCCCCAACAAACCAACCAGCTCCATATCCTTGTCTCAAAAAAAACTTACCTTTCATATCCGGCAAGGACAAGGCTCCGCCCGCCGCCACCGCCTCCGCCCCGGCTATAAAGGTCCGCCCTTTGGCCGGTCCGCTCCTCCTCTCTCCATCCGGGCCGCGCCTCTCGCCTCCTTCATTCATCCTCCGCTCGTCCGGGTCGCGCCCTTTGGCTGTACCTCCGCGTGCTGGTCTCCAATTCCAAGTCCATCCGCCCGCTCGCGCCCTGCTCCCTCTCCGCCTGCGGGGCCGCGCCGCTCCCCGAGGACGCGGGCGGGCGCCCGGGGCTCGGCCAAGTGGCGGGCGACCGGCGGCGGGGGCACCAGCGTCGTGCGCCAGCTGCATGCGCGCGCTCGTCCTCGACTCGTTCCTCTCCTCCTCTCGCGTCCGGTGAGGCGACTCGTCCTCGATTCTTGCCTCTCCTCGTGTCGCGTCTGGTGAGGCAATTCGTCCTTGATTCATGCCTCTCCTCCTCTCGCCTCTGTTTCTATGTTGCTCGTCCTCGCTCGATTCGTCCGTTTAGAGTAGAAGAATCGCGTCTGGTTTGTTTCATTTCGCTCGTCCTCGATTCGACTGTCTTGAAGCGCGTCTGATTTTATCGGTTTTGCTCGTCCTCGATTCGTCCGTTTAGTTAGAAATCGCGTGCGTCTGGTTTGACTTGCTCGTCCTTGCCGTCGCCCGTTTAGAAGCGCTTCTGATATGATTTTGCTCGTCCTCACTGTCGCCCTGATGTTGTCGCGTGTTCTTGGGGCCGTCTCGTCGGGGGTCTCCGTCCCTGCGACTTTAGGAGGAAGCGAGCGAGCGGTCTGTCGGTTTGGGTCACCGTCTTGTTTGCGAGCTAGCAGGTCTGTTTGAGAAACTTGTGCGTGCGCTGCTGTTATCTGACGATCCCGGGTTTCGTTTTCGCGGTGGGAGCGATGGTTCCTGCGTTTCTGGTTGAGAAACTTTGCGTGCGCTATCTGACGATCTTGCGTTTCGTGTTCGCGTCGGGGAGACGGTTGCAGGAACGATCGGTTCTGGTTTCGAAACTGGAGCAGTGTCAAATCGGTTCCTCTGTTCCTCTGAAACTCATGCGCCCTTGTGATACTCTGGTGATTCTTGTTCTACCGCCAGGCGTGTGTGCTCCCATCCTAGACGCAGCGAATCTTTTTCTTGTCTGTTACGGTTGTTCTGATGGTGTTCTTTTCAACTTGTTTCTTGCTATCATGCTTTGCTTATGTTCCAATATATGATGATGTGTGTTCAACTTGTTTCTTGTTATCTTGCTTTGCTTATGTTCCAATATATGATGATTCGTGTTCAGGTGTGCAAACCATGTAGGCCGTGGGTACCGTGATGCGAGGCTTCTCTCCTGCTGACAAATTAGGATGATCAGAAAAGCTTGACTCTTGTAGCAATCACTTGCTTGGTTTACACTTCTTTGCGTGGCCGATTTGGCATCCAATGCATCATAATCACATTTTCCCTGTTTGTTTTCATATCCAATGCATCCACTCATCAGTTCCCTGTTTGTTTTCCCTTGTTTTCCTAATCAATGATCATGTTTACGGTGTGCGACAATACTGCATTTCTACTGTTCTTTCTTCCCTTTTGAAGTTCGCTGATTCAAACCTGATGTGGAAGGAAGGAATATTGATATCATTTCTGTGTTAGTATACTAGCCATGGTGTTTTTTTTCAAGTTATTAACCATATCTCTTACTCCCTCCGTAAACTAATATAAGAGTTTTTAGATCACTAGTTTAGTTATCTAAACGCTCTTATATTAGTTTACAGAGGGAGTACAAATTTGCCTTGAGATGCTACATGTTTATATGGCATCATTGATTGCTGTTTGTGTATGGTTATTACGATTGATTGATTGATTGTTGTTTGTTGTTTGTTGACTGATTGATTGATTGTTGTTTGCTGTTTGTTGATTGATTGATTGATTGTTGTTTGTTGATTGGTATCGAACTTTGGTATTGGTAGTTTCTGATCATAGGTAACTGCACTATTCTTTTCTCTCAGCTTTGTTGTGATTATGTCTTATGTGGATATCCTTTCTTTTTTCTGTATTACTGCTGTCCAGTCACTGGAATGACGCTTTTCTAAGTATTTAAGGTACATACATGTGGATCTGGACATGTCACATTTGCTCTTTATTGTGTTGCGAAGGAGGGTTGGCATATAGCGCAGGTATATTTACGTTCTTTACATTTTGCGATGCTGATGCCTGTAGTCCCAAAGCGTTTATTTAGCCAAATTTTGTTACTGGAACTTCATGATGGCTAATTTGATTCGTTATGGTTGTTCTGATTGTTCTGATGGTGTGCTTCTGGTGTTTGAACTGAAGCCGTGGATCGCTCATCAACCTGGTATGTGTTTGGATGATAATTCCTCTTGAATTTAACTCCTTTACACAATGTTTGTCTCACGATTGGTAATGGTAACCTTACAAATGCATATCCCACATTTTAGCTAGTTATATAGTAACGCCATACTTCTTTGGACATTGTTCTATAAATGACAGTATGGTGAGCTCACATATTGTGTCGGAATCTACCTACGCAGATGAACTCTTTCTGGATAGGACAGAGGTACAATGTTTGCATCCATGGCAGAAGGTTCTTATGATTGTTCAAAGGTCCTTGCTCATCAAAGGTCCTTAGACTCAAGAGGTTTGTCACTGCACTGCTGACTTTGCTTGAGAAAAAAAGCTTTTGCACATTTTATAGTTATATTGATGATATTTTTTCTACAGGAAGGTGACAAAATTATTGATCTTGTAAGCAAGTATGGACCAACAAAATGGTCTCATTGCAAGGTCCTGGATGTATAGGCTAGCAATGTCAAGAGAGGTATTATTCTGATTGTTCTATTCTATTTTTATGGTTTGCTGAATGCATTTTCCCCCTTCGTGCAAGACAAAATGGTGGGATGTTTGCTAATTTGGAAACACACTGATTACTTCCATTTGTGTACTTCTATTTGTTCTCAGTTCTTCTCACCTATAGCTGAAGTCAAAGACGACAAACCAGGTGAATTATTGGAGTTGCAAGATACACAGAATCATCTGTAAGTTTCTATCCTTTCAAATGGTCAGAGTATGAACTTTGATCAGTTTGTTTGAGTTTTTTATACAGAATCCTTGATTTCTTGATAACTTTGATACACACATGAATAATTACTTGTGCTGTTATGATCATAAACTGATTTCTAAGTACTTTTGACTCATGATGCTTATTACATCACAGGTCATCTGAATCTTCTTTTGTAAATATGACTGCTGGTGCTGCTGATGGCGTAAGCTACTTTTCTTGCTTCAAGAATAATAGAAATATCATTTACATCACTCACATTTTAAGTTGCTCATGTCATTTCAGGCTAGCCATCGGCTTGGAACTGATGAGAGTCAACTGCTGTTGCCAACTTGAAACATATATTTTTTAGGTATGAATGGCTTACCTCTCCTCCTCTCGCGTCTGGTGAGGCAATTCGTCCTCGGTTCGTGCCTCTCCTCCTCTCATGTCTGGTGAGGCAATTTGTCCCCGCTGGATTCGTCCGTTTAGATTAGAAGAATCGGTCTGATTTGTCATTTTGCTCGTTCTCGATTCGTCTGTCTTGAAGCGCGTCTGATTCGATTGATTTTGCTTGTCCTCGATTTGTCCGTTTAGATAGAAAATCGTGTCGATGTTGCCCTGATGCTCTCACATGTTCTTTGGGTCGTCTAGTCAGGGGTCTGCGACTCTGGGAGGAAGCGGGCGGGCGAGCGGTCGGTCGGTCTGGTTTGCGAACTAACAAGTCTGTTTGAGAAACTTCTGTTCCTACGTTTCGTGCTCACGGTGAGCGATGGTTCCTGCGTTTACTTGTGTGTGCGCTTCTGTTATCTGACGATCCCGCGTTTCGTGTTCGCGTCGGGGCAACGGTTGCAGGAACAATCGGTTCTGGTTTTGGAAATTGGAGCAGTGTCGGATCGCTTCCTCTGTTCCATCACCTGCGTTGTTCGTCGGTTATTTTCATATCTGAAACGCATGCACTTGATACTCTGGTTGCCCTATGTCAATTCTTGTTCTACCGACAGGCGTGTGTGCTCCCATCCTAGATGCAGAGAATCTTGTTGTGTCTGTTACGGTTGTTCTGTTGGTGTTCTTTTCAACTGGTTTCTTGTTATCATGCTTTGCTTATGTTCCCATATGTCACGATTGATTCATTGTTGTTTGATTGATTGCCTTGACATGGATTGTTGTTTGTTGTTTGATTGATTGCCTTGACATGGATTGTTGTTTGTTGTTTGATTGATTGCCTTGAGATGGATTGTGTTTGTTGTTTGATTGATTGCCTTGAGATGGATTGTTGTTTGTTGTTTGATGATTGATTGCCTTGAGAAGGTATGTACCATGTAGGCCAATTGATTGCTGTTTGTTGCCTTGAGATGTTACATGTTTATATAACACGATTGATTACTGTTTGTGTATGGTTATTAAGACTGATTGCTGTTTGTGTATGGTTATTAAGATTGATTGTTGTTTGTTGATTGATTGATTGTTGTTTGTTGATTGGTATCTAACTTTGGTATTGGTAGTTCCTGATCATAGGTAACAGATCTAACGCTTTTCTTTTTTCTGAACTTTGTTGTGATTATTATATGCCTTCACATTGCACTGCTCCCAGATCCATATCGACATGCCCACGCTGTCTGATGAGGATAAAGATGTAAGGAACTCATCCCTAGAATCTCTCATGCTCCTTGTATTAACTTGGCGACTAGATTTACATGTTAAATTATTATTTTCGTGAAACTGGAGCTCCTTGTTGTAACCCATTATATGACTTTATGAGCGTGCACCATTTTCAGGTTATGAAAAAATGGGGAAAACAAGATTGACTTCCTCTCTCTTTCTTATACAAGGAATGCAGAAGATGTGCGTCAAGTAAGTAACTCATTATGTCGATATTTAGAGTGTACTACTTCACAGTGCCATCTTTCCCAACAGATTGAATTTTTTTTATATTGATATTTTGTTGAATAGTATCACATGTTTGTTTGCATTTCATACTTTGGAAAAATGTTCCGTTGATAGTATTTTTCCTGCAATAGGCACGGGAGTTCCTCTCAAAGTTAGGTGATCTTAGCCAAGCTCTGATTTTTGTCAAAATTGAGAATGTAGAGGTAATTTCAAGATATTCTTTCAACATTCCTGAGCAACTTTGATTTGTTTACCACCTATTGTCTCCTTATTCCTTGCAGAGCTTGAACCATTTTGATGAGATCATGGAAGAAGCAGATGGTACATTTCTGTCAGGATGAAACCATGGAATTAATTGATCTTCCACCTGAAAAGGTTGGTTATCTCAACCTTCGCAATGCATTATCTCTTAACATGTCGTCCTAGGTAGTGAAAAAATTAGAGAGAATCACCCCAATTCTTAAGGGTCGTATCTAAATGATATTGCATTTAATTAGTTTATGGATCTTTTTTACATCTCAACATTGTGGCCTAGTTGTGGAGAAAATTAAAGAATAGGAAAACAGGGAGTGCAGGAAAACGAGCTAAGAGCCATATCTGTATGAACGTATAGCTCCACTCTCATTCTTTCTTAATTATTACAGTGCCACATCAACATTTTGACTATGATAACGTGCTAAGAGCCAAGCATTGTGAGTGCCCTTGGCAGTTGTGAAGGCATTTTGCTGGATTAACATGTATTTTTCCCATTTGCATGAAGCTTAGTGGTGATTTTATGTGCTTTAGTTAGATTTGCTCTTTTTTAAACAAAAATCAAGGGTCTCTATTCAGTGCTGCTTTATTCGTTCTTTAGGTGTTCTTATATTTCAGAAGTCTGCTCTGCACAAGTGCAACATGGCTGGAAAGTCTATTGTTTCCTCTGCAGTGCGTATTTTGTTTCTTCTCATTTTCCAACGTTTTGATAGTGTTTACAGGGGAACAATTTCTGTCTTCCATTGATTGAATATCAGGCTTTGACACTTGGGTTTATCAGTCTGAAATAGTTCACTACCTATTTGCTAGGTGCGGCCTGCTATCAAAGTTAAGGCTTCGGTCGTCATTTGCTTCACCTCATCTGGACGGGCTGCAAGGTAGAAAGAGAAAGAAAAAGAGTATTTCTTCTTATAGGCGCTTCACCTCATCTTGTAGTTTAATGGAAATTGATTCATATATTATGCCGTATCGAGTATCTGCAGGCTAATTGCCAAGTACAGGTCCACCATGCCATTCCTCGTCTAAAAACAAATCAATTGAAGTGGAGCTTCACAAGCGCATTTGAAGTATGTGAACAGCCTTTTTCCTTGTAACCTTTTGAGTACCTCCTTCTGTGTGTGCTATATCTAGCTAATAATGATTCAGAACTAGCATGTTGATCTTCAAACTTTGAAAGATAACTTCAGGCAACACTGAACCTTGCACAATCGTGCAACTCAATACAGAGGAACAATATATAAGTATTTGCCATGTAATGCTAGAAAATTCATTTAGCATTTAACCTTTATGGTTTTGCCTTGATACAACATCCTTTTTTTCTCTCAGCAAAATATTGATGATATGTATTGCTCCTTTATTTTACTTGGTGCATAATTCCTACTACCTCTGTTTCAGTTTATAAGGGATGCCTGTATTTCTAGATCATCAGTTTGACCAACAAAATATGTATTATATGCTGAAGTATACCATTGAAATTTGTATTTGAAATAGGTTTGTCATGGTGTACCTTTTGTAGCACACCTCATATTTCATTGGCCAAATCGTTGATCTGTAAATAGCATGTGCCTAACAAACCGAAAGATTGGGAGTATGTTGTTCAAACGGAATCGCTAATGTACTATAGAATTTACCCTGATGAGAAACAGTGTGGTGTTCAACTAGACTCACGAATTAACATGTATTACCACGTGTCTAATACATCCGTATCTAGACAAATCTAAGGCAAGTAATTCGGGATGGAGGGAGTACTATAGAATTTTGCCCAATAAGAAACAATAAGAAACAATACTGCTTATGTTGGACTGAGACTTGTCTCTGGTGTTTGGCAGTGTGCCACTTTTATAACTCATATTTGTTGCATTATCTTCCTGCAGGCAAGACAATTACTCATAGTTAGAGGCCTCTTTCCCATGCTAGCTAATCCACATCACCCGGTGAGTTAACCTGCCTTTCATCTGTTGCCTACATTAACCATTCTTTGGTGGTTCTTTTCAATTTTAGAATACATGACCTAGTATGTATAATATGAAAAATAGGAACTACCTATAAATATCAACGCCCTTGTTCTTCTGAACATAAAGGGAATAATGGCAGTTGGTGTTAGTGCATATTCCCAATATGTGAAAAGTGGATGCTTTACATACACTAGGCCAGTGAATTAATTCTGCTTTTATGGTTTTTGCTTGCATCATGTTCTACTTACAAATGGAATAAACACTAGACTGCAGTTCACTTTTGAACTATTGGCAAGTCATCATAAGCTTGGTTAATCAGTACATTATTTCGAACTTGACTGGTGGTAGGCTGGTTTGTTTATTCTGTATATAATATAAACGCAATATGTGAGGTTATAAGCTGGTGAGCACCAGTGAGGCTGATGTTTGGAGGTGTTTCATCTTGCATCCACCTTGAATTATTTGGTAGCTAAAATTCCTTGATTTGGACCCAACAAGTAAGAAATAGCTAGAATTCCTTGATTTGGACCCAACAAGTAAGAAGGTTGGTTTGCCTGGTGATTTGTACTGACATTGTTTCTCTGCCCTGCAGGCTGAATCTACTAGCACTACAAATGAATCAGTGTTGAAGGTTGCTCTTACCTTAGCCAGAATTTCTATAAGAATGTTGCTCATGTTACATGCCTTCCTTTCTCTAGTAAGTAGAACAAGAATACATTTAATATTTCTTTTATGTCCATATGCGTACGCTCATGATATTTTGAATTATAAACCAAATTCTAAATAAATAAGCATGTGTCTCTGTTGTGGGTAGTGAAGAAGATAATCACTTAATGAGCCTCTAACTAGCTTCCTATTTTCAGGAACGAAGATCAGTTTACTCATTCAAGTTCTGGAATTCTTTATAACTTTTTGAGTTTACTCCGGTCTTGCATGTATTAGCTCT
Organism: Triticum aestivum; assembly: GCF_018294505.1. Classification (NCBI taxonomy): domain Eukaryota; kingdom Viridiplantae; phylum Streptophyta; class Magnoliopsida; order Poales; family Poaceae; genus Triticum; species Triticum aestivum. The sequence continues at coordinate 565,974,359 of NC_057801.1, forward strand.
GTTTGTGCCCCTATCTATGTCAGTTTCTTGTGTGCAAAGCACTCCTTTATGTGTGTGTGACTCTGTGTGGCTTGACTGTGTGTGTGTGTCTTGACTGTGTGTGTGTGACTGTGTGGCTTGACTGTGTGTGTGACTGTGTGTGGCTTGACTGTGTGCGCGCTTGACTCTGTGTGTGTGATTGTGTGTGAATATTGCATTTGCTTGATGGTGTGGCTTGTATGCTTTGTTGAATGATTGGTTGTATAACTTGTGTTTTATATATGTTGGGGCCTAACACTGCCTTTGCCGGTCCCAAGCCCGGATGTGAAAATGTGGAGGGAGCTGCAGTTACCTTCTTTGTATTGTTTGCATTACGAGTGTCGATAGAAATTACACTGTTTAGGTTACTGTCCTAATCGAATAGTGAACCTTCGCATAATTTGGTAGCATGTTATTTAAGCTTTAAAATGCATCCTTCCTTGCTATAAACTTACTGATTCCTTTCTGAAGTTGTACGAGGTCAGTGTTATGGTACGGGTGTGTTCCTTTCTGAAGTTGTACGAGGTCAGTGTCTGGTTTGATTTGCTCGTCCTCGCCGTCACCCATTTAGAAGCGCTTCTGATATGATTTTGGTCGTCCTCGCTGTCGCCCTTATGCTCTTGCGTGTTCTTGGGGCCGTCTCGTCACCGTCTGGTTTGCGAACTAACAAGTCTGTTTGAGAAACATGTGCGCTTCTGTTATCTGATGATCCTGCGTTTCGTGTTCGCGGTGGAGCGATGATTCCAGCGTTTCTGTTTGAGAAACTTGTGCGTGTGCTTCTGTTATCTGAGGATCCTGCATTTTGTGTTTGCGTCGGGGCGACGGTTGCAGGAAGTTCTGGTTTCGAAATTGAAGCAGTGTCAAATTGGTTCCTCTGTTCCATCACCTGTCTCCCATCCTAGATGCAGAGAATCTTGTTCTTGTCTGTTACGGTTGTTCTGATGGTGTTCTTTTCAATTGGTTTCTTGTTATCATGCTTTGCTTATGTTCCCATATATGGTGATGTGTGTTCAGGGGTGCAAACCATGTAGGCCGTGGGTACCATGATGTGAGGCTTCTCTCCTGCTGATAAATTAGGATGATAGGCTGAGAAGAAAAGTTTGACTCTTGTAACAATCACTTGCTTGGTTTCCACTTCTTTGTGTTGCCGATTTGACATTCAATGCCTATCTTATTTATCATAATCATGTTTTCCCTGTTTGTTTTCATATCCAATGTATCCACTCATCAAAGCACCCTTTTCCCTGTTGTTTTCCCTTCTTTTTCTAATCAATAATCATGTTTATCATGGTGTTCGACAATGCTCCATTTCTATTGTTCTTTGTTCCCTTTTGTAGTTCACTGATTCAAATCTGATGTGGAAGGTAGGAAATATTGATCACTTCTGTGTTAATATACTAGCTATGATATGTTTATATGGCATGATTGATTGTTGTTTGTTTATGGTTGTTAAGATTGATTGATTGATTGATTGCTGTTTGTTGATTGATTGACTACTGTTTGTTGACCGGTATCTAACTTTGGTATTTGTAGACCTAGCACTATTCTTTTTTCTGAACTTTTTTGTGATTATGTCTTATGTGGATATCATATTCTTTTTTTGTATTACTGATGTCCAGTCACTGGAATAACACTTTTCTAAGTATTTAAGGTACAGACATTTGGATCTGGACATATCACATTTGCTCTTTATTGTGTTGCTAAGGACACTGATGGGTTGAGTTGGCATATAGCGCAGTTATATTTACGTTTACATTTTGCAATGCTGATGTCTGTAGTCCCAAAGCGTTTATTTAGCCAAGTATGGTGTTTGTGCTCAGAATGATGTATATGTAGAATCCAGGGGCGGATGGATGTTTTTATGACGGCTAATTTGATTCGTTATGGTTGTTCGGATGGTGTGCTTCTGGTGGTTGAACTGAAGCCGTGGATCACTCATCATCCTGGTATGTGTTTGGATGATAATCCCTCCTGAATTTAACTCCTTCCTATATTTTACACAATGTTTATCTCACGGCTGATAATGGTAACCTTATAAATGCATATCCCACATTTTAGCTAGTTATATAGTAACACCATACTTCTTTGGACGTTGTTCTGTATATGCAAGTGTAGTGAGCTCACATATTGTGTCGGTATCTACCTGCGCAGCTGAGCTCTTTCCGAATAGGACAGAGGTACAATGTTTGCATCCATGGCAGAAGGTTCTTCTGATTGTTCAAAGGTCGTTGGACTCAAGAGGTTTGTCATTGCACTCCTGACTTTGCTCGAGAAAAAAAAAAGCTTTTGCACATTTTATAGTTATATTTATGATATTTTTTCTACAGGAAGACGACAAAATTATTGATCTTGTAAGCAAGTATGAACCAACAAAATGGTCTCATTGCAAGGTCCTCGATGTATAGGCAAGCAATGTTGAGAGAGGTCTTCTGATTGTTCCATTTTTATGGTTTTCTGAATGCATTTCCCCCCTCCGTGCAAGACAAACGTGGGATGTTTGCTAATTTGAAACACACTGGTTACTTCCATTTGTGTAACTTCTATTTGTTCTCAGTTCCTCTCACCTATAGCTAAAGTCAAAGACGACAAACTAGGTGAATTTTGGAGTTGCAAGATACACAAAATCATCGGTAAGTTTCTATCCTTTCAAATGGTTAGGAGTATGAATTTTGATCAGTTTGTTTGCTTGTTTTATACTGAATCCATGATTCCTTGATAACTTTGATATACACACATGAATAATTACTTATGCTGTTATGATCATCACTTAATCAGCCTCTAACTAGCTTCCTATTTTTCAGGAATGAAGATCTGAATCACCCTCACCCCTCTAGAGAAATAAGTTTACTCATTCAGATTCTGGAATTATTTTTATAGCTTTCTGCATTTAGTTTGTTCTTTCATGTATTAGCTTTTTGTTTGTGCCCCAATCTATGTCTATTTCTTTCTGTTTCTTGTGAGCAAGCGCTCCATTGTGTGCGTGTGACTCTGTGCATGTGATGTGCCCCTATTTATCTCTCTTTCTTGCGTGCAAGTGCTCCACTGTGTGTCTGACTGTGTGTGACTCTGTGTATGTCTGACTGTGTGTGACTGTGTGTGTGTGAATGTTGCATTTGCTTGTGTGTATGTGACTCTGTGTGTGTGTGTGTGTGTGTGTGTGTGTGTGAATGTTGCATTTGCTTGTGTGTATGTGACTGTGTGTGTGTGTGTTTTTGTGTGAATGTTGCATTTGCTTGATGGTGTGGCCTGTATACTTTGCTGAATGATTGGTGTTGGTGTGGTTTAACACTGCCTTTGCCGGTCCCAAGCCCGGATGTGAAAATGTGGAGGGAGCTGCATTTACCTCCTTTTTATTTTATATATATTCACCTTCTAAATTTTGTAGCTCATGGCATTCTAGTTTACTTGGATGGTTAGCTTGTTAATTAGTTTTGTGCATGCACAACTTGAAATCTAGCTGATGTAGTGTTTAGTTTCTGTACACGATAAATGGTTTTGTTGTGCACCTTTTTAAAGATGCCGCCCGTTTTTCTCCTGGATGTTAACTTGCATTTCTTGTGTTTCTGAATTGATTATCTATTGTAAGATATGGTTAGCGTATATAGTTCAGAGATAAATGCCTTTGTGTGAAACAGTTTTCATACATTTTATTCGTTCCAATGGTGATTTTTGTGTGTTGGAACTCCTGCGGAAGTTCTCTGTACCCCAGTATTATTTTGTAATAGAACATCACTGAAGTCAGTGTTTCAGTGTCATTTAGTACTAGAACATCACTGAAGCCAGTGTTCTATTTAGTACTAGAACACCACTTATCATTTGGGTATGAGAAACGTTCAAATATAAAAAATAAAATAGGAAGACGCACATTTCCGAAATGCATATAACAACTCGATAGGTAGCTGCTGATAATTTCATTTATCTTGATAATAGTAACACTGCATTACAGAGGAAGAGATCTGGGAACTCTCTGGTATATTACAATCTCTGGTATAATAACGGTTTAACATTCTGCAGGAGGAATTATCCTCCGCTTTCCGAGACATATACAATCACTAGTAAAACAAATCTCATCAGCAAAGCATTGGACATCAGCAATGCTGCAACAAGTCCTCCATCTTTATTCAGAACCTTGCATGCATCCATGGCGGCCGGTGATCGTCGTCCCCACTTCCTCTTGAAATTCTGCTCATCGTCGCTCGCGTCATCACGTCTGGGGCTGCTCCTAGAACTGTGTCTGGACCTCTGGCTGCTCTCTGTATCACCATCAACGGTAGAAGAGACGCGCATTCTCTTCCTGTCATGGTGATCCTCGTGGTAGTCACTGGAACCTCTGTCGGAACGCCCATGGTCCCTACTATTCCTCGCCGGTCTTGACCGGGACCTGTCCCTCGACTCTCTGCGACGAGGAGAAACCGAGCGCTGGCTGCGCTCTGATGGTTTAGATCTAGACCGGGACCTGTCCCGGGACTCTCTGCCGCGAGGAGAACCCAAGCGCTGGTTGCGCTCTGATGGTTCAGGTCTTGACTGGGGCCTGTCTCTCAACTCTCTGCCTTGAGGAGAGCCCATGCGCTGGTTGCGATCTGATGGCCTGGGCCAAGCACCGGAGTCATTTGGCCTCTCGGTCTGCCTTGAACGTGCAGAAGCTCCAGCGTTCCCCTGGGAGACCTGCCTTGAGCGTGCAGCAGCTTCGGCATCACGGTGTAACGCGGCCTGGTTTTCCCAGCTAAGAAGAAACAAATGAAATACGTTTAGCATTCAAACTCAAATGGACAGAAAAATATACAATGACTACAACTGATCTTAACTAAATTGTTCCACTGACAAGAGTTATGTCTATGTCTATGCTCATTACTACAGGTAGAAATGAAGAAAAGAGCCGTACATGTATGGATCAGGTACACCAAATGGACCCATGGGATATCAACCGTTGAAAGGGTTACAATATGCAGGGTCAAATGGAACGTTGTAACCATAGTCAGCATTGTTTGGATGAACAGCCTTGGATGAGTCTGCCTTCTTCCGCTTCTTCTTCAACTGATCAGTCCTGGCAACTTTTGGTTCTAGGCTCCCTGAAATAGTACCGTTCTTCAAAGTTGATCCGCTCACATCCTTCAGTTTGGGGAGGTCAGCACTAGGTACGGCTTTCTCTGCTGAACGCCCTGCAGAGCCTTCAGTGTTGCTCTTCAGATCATTATTCTTCTGAGGGCGGTCGACTTGATCACCTTCTGTGGCGACCTGGAGGCGGGCGTCGGGAGAAGCTGCCGGTAGCTGGTTGTCCATACATTGCTTCGTGTCCCTTTCCAAAGCAGCCGAGGTGGTGTGGCTCTGTGATTTGGGATCAGCGTTGCTTCCTGAAGAACTTCTGTGCTTCCCTGTACCGCTGGCAGTGCTGCAAGTCCTTGTTCCTAACAAATTGCTGATTGTGCTCCTAACTGTGGGATTGGGGATGAGGGAGTCTGCAAGGTCCTTGACTCCACAAATGCACTTCGATTGTGTAATAATGTAATCTCGAATACCTGAGGGGGGAGACAGACGGTTATTCCTCATTCAATTTCAAGCAGCATAAACTCACGAAAACGATAGTACAAACTATTGCGAAGAACTAAAACAAAGCTGGAGCATAAGCACACTCCGAATATCTGAACATTGGCTCACCACAGAGCAAGACATCTAAAGATACAGACTTGATATAAGAGAACCGCTTACATTTATCACAGAAACTGACGAAGCAGCACTTGCTTGTTAACACCGCATCTGCCATCACCTTATTACATACTTCCTCCGTCTCACAATATAAGAGCGTTTTTGACATTAGTGTAGTGTTAAAAACGCTCTTATATTATGGGACAGAGGAAGTAGTTGGCAGTGGAGTTCTGCTGGCAACTACACTCTCAGATGCAGCTGGGGCAAGTACAGATAGAATGTCATCAACAGGATTTGGAGATACGACCGGGGCAACTGGACGAGACATTTTGTAGTTGTCAAATTTGGAATCGCCAATGGTTGGGCAATGCTGAATAAAATGCCCTGGAACCCGGTATCTGTAGCAGGTATAGCCAGGTGGAGGCGTCTGGTTTTCCTGTGGGCAATGTTGAATGAAATGGCCTGCAACTCTGCAGCTGCGGCACACATAGCCTGGTGGAGGTGCCTCCCTTTCTGATGATCCATGGCCTTCAATTTGAAAGATTTGACAAACAGTGCACATGTTAAATAGTATTCTGAACACATTCACAAAACGCAAGCATATTTTGCAGCAGTATAGTTCACATATTCACAAAACAACATGAATCTGTTCAAATTTGTATGAAAATCTGCTAGAGTTCAAAGGCTGTCTAATGGGCTGGAAACAAATTGTCTAGTTACTGTCAAAAAAGATCCAAGTGAAACATGGTCTACCGTACCAAAAAGAAAATAAATCTGGTCTCCGCAAAGCTTGAACACCTACACACTCTTTTTCATCATAACAATGGCTTTGATCTTTAAGAGAATCTTTTCAGATTATCTGCTAGCATAATCATAACTCAAAAGAACATGAAACTGAAGACAGGGAATTTTTGCATTACAATTATGGCGTCCTGATGTAAACCTTCCAGGAGCTTGTCCTCTCCTAAATGACTGCTCTTCCCTGCATGCACCATTAAATATGATCATTAGAAAAAGTACCAAAAAATCTAGCTGCTGACTTATGCGAGAAGGTTGTATTCTAACCATTTAAGTTCAGCTGCATCAATCACAGCTGTGATTGCAGCATCTTCATCTTTCACTTCTGCGGAGGAACAAGATTTTGAGACTGATTCAGTAACCACTGATCTGTTTGAAGCTAATGAACCATCTTCTATGACTTTCCGCCTACAATTAGTGGTACAATATTAGTATACGAAAAAGAGCATCTCCTTAGCCATCAGTTAAAGACCTCCCAAAGTTAGACCAAAATCAAAATCTGTTTAGAGAACGAGAGTCATATAGAACAACTAATGTAAAACAATATGCATGTCATTTTGGTTCATTCTTTGAAGGAAACAGGCAGAATGGAAAGAGGTAGTGCCTTCATCAGTCTCTATTTTTATTACAAACACTTGTTAAGAACGTAGGATACGTCTACGCATAGAGGATAATCAATCAACAAAGTTAAAGGCGGCAAATTTCACATGTAATCTCAGTTCCGTCCATTAAATTTCCTGCAATGAATCACCACCACCTCCCCCTTCCCGACCTCTCTGTACAGACAGGGATACAGTGACTTATGAGGACATCACGACGATACTCTCTGACTCTTGCCCAGCAGTTCGGCGGACCAGCACGGTTACATTCTGTGGTATCATTGCCTCTTCATCTGCATATTCTGCACTCAAGAATAAGAACAGAAAACAATATGTCAAAGCATTACAAGAAAAAAAACATCTACTCCCTCCGTAAACTAATATAAGAGCGTTTACAATACTAAAATAGTGATCTAAACGCTCTTATATTAGTTTACAGAGGGAGTAGCTTTTTAAGTGCGAAATAAAATCTAATCCAGTATAACCAAAATATGCAATTAAATAGCAACACTAGCGTGTTTAAATTGAAACTAAGATCTTCAAATAACATCACAACAATCAAAATAACGGTTAATTTACGTTCAGAAAACTGGGAAACTACGAGCTACTGAGATGTGCAGGATGGGAAAATATACAAGGATTACTCGCAATCACGATATGCAATTTGAACTATCCATAGTACAGGGGATCTATCGTGCTATAGGAGCATATCACAAGGACATGCTAGAGAACGAGTATAGCAGCTCTTCGACTACAACAACAGTATGTCCTAGTACATCATGAAGAGACCTCCATTACAGTCGTAGTACATAAGCAAATATCAGTACAGCAGGACACGGAGTAATATTGACAACCATGCTCGAGGGTTGCACAATTCACATAACAGTTATGCGAACACAACCATAGCATAACTGTCCATCAATATATGTACATAAATAAACAAACACACAAAAAAAAGATAAACAAGCTGAATCAGCATTACTACAGAAATGAGCCAGCTTAGAATCGCTGGGGATAACATTGTACCAGACATGTGACAGCAGCAGCTCAGTGTATGAGTATGTGCCCTGCAACAGCAATTATCTAGTTACTTTAACAGGACTAGCTACTTTTGAACAATCAGGTAGTTCACAGTATGCAGTTTTACTTATATTGAGTTTCTTCATTTGCTAGATGCAGCAGGCTGTCCACGTTGTGTGTTTCAATTCTTTGATTCACCTGTATTTTCATTTCAGCAGGTTGTCCATGTTGTGTGTTCCATATGGATTAGATGCCGTCGACTACTTTGTCTTCAATGCCGCGGCTCCTTGTTGGGTCTCTGTTAAGTAGGCATGAGAAGGAAGATCACATTGTGAAACAGTACACGAGCACCTGGGAGTTTGATAGAAGCATCACTTTTAATATTTTAACAAAGGCTACAGAATTTTGAAATCCCAGTTAAACTTGTCTTCTCCATGACTCCCTCCATAGACTGACAATGTCGCGGTTAATAGTTTAATTTGTGAAAAGGTAGTACAGATAAGAAAATCTTAATTCTCCCTACACCTTTTCATCAACACTGACATTTATTTCTTCTCTGTATGGGTGATAGAAACAAAATCCAAATTCCCTCTGTGCGAAATCTAAAATCTGAAAGAGTGAAACATGTTCCTCTTGCAATCAACATCATTGGATGCTTTTCAAGATATCATGAATCATCACACAACATGTGTAGAAGAAGAAGCATCAGTTTTTTTTATTTTAACTAAGGCCACAAAATGTTGAAATCACAGTTAAAACTTGTATTCTCCATGACTCCCTCCATAGACTGACAATATCGAGGTCAATGGTTTAATTTGTGTAAAAACAGTACAGATAAAAATCTCAATTTTTCCTGGACCTTTTCAGTAGAAAGGGGGAAAACAGAAAGGACAGGAGACGATGAGCCTCTCCTTCTCACCACAGTACCAATGCTCAGAGGAACTCAAGCTTTGGTGGTGGCGTGGTGCCATGGCTGTGAGTCTGTAACTTGAAGGCCAGGTACTAAGGAGTAGGAAGGAGAGACCACAAGATCACAACGGAAAGAAAAGAGATTAGCGAGGACGCTCAAGTTCCGGGACGGCCAACTCCACGGCAATTCATTGGTGGAGGCAGCGGCAGGCAGTGAGTGGTCGAGGTGAAGGACTGTGAGCAGCAAGAGGCACACAAAAGGGGTGTTGTAACGCCATATCGTCGTAGGAGCACACCAAGACTGAGACCGTCACCACCCGCTGTCCATGTCGGTGCCGGCGAGGATAAATTACACGGAGCTAGGCAACCAAAATTGATCCCCAACCAACAAGGTAGAACCTTGTATTTGAGGGCAGCACGAGTAGGTTCTTGTGTTTGCTTGTGTATTGTTCTGCTGCATGATAAGGACGCACCAGCAGCAAGAGTACAGTGATTCATCATAAACTATCATGATCCATTGCATAAATGTTACTTCAGAGATAGGTTTAGTGAGGGCATGGTGAGAAATAGCATGAAGAAGATTAACCTGAGCTCACTTAAATATGTAAATCAGCAATGCTATAGTTAAAAATTACATTGACCTGCCTGCAACTACAAATGGTTGATTGCATCATTCATTGATGATTGTGGTTGTGGATACTGAAATCTCCAATTTCATATTCATCATATGACCTTTAAGGAGCAGATTGCACTGCATCTGTTCTCAGATTTTTCACCTTCTCTTCTCAAGGCATCACATAGAAGTAAACTACAGGCCAAGGACAATATCATATTATCATGTCTTTTTTCTTTCAGTTCAATTGACTGATCAAAGAAATACATAACAATGTAATTTCTAAACTATCACAGCAGTAGGCTAAAGTCAAGAATAGTCAAGTTGCATCTCATGTAAGCCACGATCATGTAGTATCTTGTTCTTGTCAACATGCATGAGGATAAAATTAGACAATTAGTTAATCTTGTAATGCAATTTAGGGAGTCACAACATGGTTAAATACAAGGTGTACTCGTCATGATATTGATTTGTAGACTACAGAAGCATCTAGAGGGAATTATTTCAACCAAGATCACTACGTGCTAGCACATGTACCTTTGTGCTGATTTAACAGGTTCACGTGCACCCTATCTCTGAAAATATTAACATGTCCTGAAACTTAAAGCCTGTGTGGTGTTGCTCTGTTCTGTCTATTGTTACATGCTTCTCATGAACAAAGAGATAAATGGAGTAATTATATTACTAAGAGTACCAGGGAGACTTGTACATGAGGCTTCAGTCAGATAAATTACTGCACTTTAGGATCCAAATTTTGATTACACTTCACCGTTATATCCAGAAAAGGACATGTTCTTCAGTACCACCAATTAGATTAAACTTGACGATTAATTTCAGAATACTGTCGTAGCCTATATTCATGTACCAGCAGAACTTGATCTCCAGGAACCATCAAGCTAAGCTGATGTTGAAATTGGTTATTCCACCTCTGTTTTAGTATGCAAGTTACGCATGCTTAAAACCTAAACTAATTTGTGCAGGATAAGAGTTTTGATGAAACAATTTTTGACAATTCCAGATGATGATCACCTCACTATGCTGGTTCACATTTAGTCCTTGTACACGTATCAAATAATCGCAACTGTCGTAGGATCCAGTTAAGCACTTAAGAACCAAGAGATAAACTGAATGGTTCAGGGTGAGTTCGAGCAATAATAGATTTTAAATCAAAAAGAGCCCCCACCACGAACGCATTGGCAACATTGATTTGTTTGGTTTGTTTTAAAATAAAAAGCAGCTGTTGATTACACTCTTATAGTGTATGCAGCTAAGTCGATGAACTGTACCTCCATATTTGTGCAAATTAGTTTTAGCCAATGGAGACATGACTACTAGCTGCTTCTTTATTGAGACCCTTGTCCATTATGACCTTCCTTGACTCATCAGATATAGACCATTGTCCAGCAGCAGCGTGAAAATTTGATATTAACACAAGATTTCGAGGATTATGTGGATCAACCTCCAGAATATGCTCAGCTACCATGTTTCCTCTAGCCACATCCATGTTAGCAATACATGCACTCAGCATAGACACACAGATAGCACCATGGAGCTTACTTATGTTCGAACGTAAACAACAGTACAGATCCCATGCCTCATCAATCAGTCCTGCCCGGCCTAACATGTCAATAAAACATGCGTAGTGCTCTGGTCCTGGATCAATCGCATACTTCCTTTTCATCAAATGTAACTTTGATCGGCCTTCATCCACAAGACCAGAGTGCCCACAAGCTGAGAGAACAGCAAGAAATGTAATGGCATTAGGCACGACAATGGGTACAGCTTTCTCCATCCTCTCAAACAAACCCAAAGCCTCTTCGCCATGCCCATGGCGACTATAACCATCAATCATACTGGACCAGGAAACGACATTTCTGCAAGTCATCCGATCAAACACCACACGTGCAGCCGTTGTCCGCCCACACTTTGCATACATGTCAATAAGTGCATTGCATAGGACAGTCTCAGAATCAAACCCGCATCGGAGAACCTTGCAATGCACTTGAAGGCCATATGCCAGATTTGCTGCGGCTGAGCAAGCTGTGAGAGCGCATGTCAGTGTGATTCCATTGAGTTCAATACCGCCCAGCATCAAGAAAGCCTCCCGGAATTGGCCATTCTCCACGCAGCCTGAAAGAACAGAGTTGCACAGCGCCACGTCCTTGGGGCAGTCCGTGTGGATAAACAGCCTCTTCGCCTCCTCGACGCAGCCGCAGCTCATGTAGAGATCAACAAGAGCTGTAGTCATAATGACATCACCGTGGCACGCAAGAACTATCCGCGCGTGCACTTGGCGGCCGGGGCGCACGGCACGGGAGGAAGCACAGGCCTTGAGCATGGTGCAGAGGGTGGCGGCCGTTGGCACAAACCCGGCAGCTGCCATGCCGCGGAAAACTTCAGCGACGGCGCCGCAGCGCGCGTGACGGACGTGGCATGCGAGGAGCGCGTTCCAAGCAACGGCGTCGCGCACGGGCATTTCGTCGAACAGGCGGGAGGCGGCGCCTGGGAGGCCGGCTTTCGCGTAGGCGGTGAGGAGGGCGGTGGCTGGGATGGGGCTGGAGAGGGAAGATGACTTGAGCAGCGCGGCGTGGAATGCGGGGGAGTGGGAGGGGCGGGAAGAGAGGCCGCGGAGCAGCGCCGAGAGCGGAGGGGCCGCGCGAGCCATTTCCTCCCCTGGTAAACGGAGCAACGGCCGACGTAGAGGGTGAAAATTGACCCCTATCAGAAATTTCAGCTGGCTGGGGCGAGGTGGCGATGGGCGCCGGGCGGGGAGGAGCGGCGAGGCAGGCGGCGACAGCGTCCGACGAGCAGGCAGCGAGCCGTCGAGATCAGAAGCGGCGGAGGCAGTGGCGCGCAGCCTAAATCCTAATTGGCGCCTTATGCAACATATCAAAATGGGCCAACCCATGTAGGTATTTTTGTTACCTTTTTTTGGGAACATTCTGCCGGTTTTTCTAGGCGGATTTTCTCAAAAAAAAATCCCAGCACGGGTTCCCGGTTTTCTACCCTTTTTTCGTTTTTCCTTTTTCTTTCTTATTATTTCATTGTTCGCTTTATTTCGTGAACTTTTCACAAATTTGAAATCTTTTTTTAAATTTGTGAATATATTTTTTCAAATCAGTGAATTTTTCTTGTGATCCTTTTTTCCAAAATTTGTGAATTCAAGTTACAAAGTTTTTTCAAATCTTGTGAACCCTTTTTAAAATTCATGAACTTTTTTCATATTTATGAACTTTTTCAAATTATGAACTTCTACAAATCTTGAACTTTAAAAATATATTATGAACTTCTCTCAAATTTACGAACTTTTTTCTTCTACATTTAACCTTTTTTTGTAAAACTCAATAGTCAACTCTCCATGGTCAAGGGTTGATAGGTTGACGGTCAACGGTCACTGGTCCACCAGTCAATGGATTTAACTAAAACATAGTTGGGCCGACCCATAAGCTCTCGTGCGCGAGCGACAGTTGGTTCAACCGGCGCCAATGGCGTTGCATAGGAGCTTCTAGCGCGCAGGCGCAATGCGATTGTTTGCGTGTTTTTGTTGGGCCAGAACCTAAGGTCGGACGAGATTTGTTCAGCGTTTCTTTTTCTCATTCGGCCCGTCATTTAATTTCATATGGGCCGATCTAAAATCTTAGGGTGGACAGCGGCCCACATTGTCCATTTTTTGATCCACCTCTGCCTAGTGACTCTCATCAGCGACTATTCAACGTATAACCCTAAAAAAGACTATTCAACGGGTACTCCTATGAGGGGGTCCCAGTAGACGTGTGGGGCTGTATGGAGGCACGCCCCATGATGCGCCCAGTCGCCGTCACGTGTCACGCGTTGGGCGCATCCACATGATCATGTTTATTTTCACGCGTTTTTTTGGTTTTTCTGAGGTTTTTGGATTTTCCTTGGTTTTCTCAGTGTTTTTATACTTTTAAAAAAATCTTCTGTTTTTGTCACGTGTGAAAAGACAGAGTTGTGTTTCATGGAAAAGCACATTTGTGCTGTCCACATCTGTGCTTTCCAGATAGTAATATGTACGATTGTGTTTCACGGTGAAGCACGATTGTGTTTCATGGTGAAGCACGATTGTGCTTCCTGGAAAGTGAAAACACATGCGTGCTTCCGAAAGATGAAAGGCACAAATGTGCTTCCGGTTTCTTTTTTTGTTCCCCCTTGTTTTCAGGTTTTTTTAGTTTTCATTTTTTTATTCTCGGCCTTAAAAAACGTCTACACTTATTAACATGAGATCTAGCTTCGAATATCTTGACGTAAGAACCGTAATGGTGAAAACGATTTGTGATTTGGACACACAGTTCAAGAGATAAAATATTTTTATAAAATGAATGAACGAAAAAGGCACAAAACTTTCAGGTTGTGACAAGTGTAATACATGCAGTGCGTCACATCACTAATGAAAGAGGTGCGAGTGACCTTTGCAAAGGATACCCTCTAAGTAGTGATTTCGAGTGCGAAATTGCTTCATGGATGACACATTAGGCACGATCTGCGAACGATACAATGTCCCCAACAACACTAGCATCAGCTTAAAAAAAGAAAATGAATGATCTCTAATATGTCTTCAACGTATCTATAATTTATGAAGTATTCATTCCATGTTTACAACAATTTTATATGGTTTTGGTATGATTTGATTAGAACTAATCCGGAGTGACCATGTTTTCAACAGAACTACTGTGGTGTCGTTTTTGTGTAGAAATAAAAGTTCTTGGAATGGGCTGAAAATTTATTTTTATGGACCAAAAGAGACCCCCCGAAGCACCGGAGCTGGGCCAGGAAGTGCACGATGGAGCCACAAGCCTGGGGGCGCACCCCTCGAGCTTGTGGGCTCCTCGGCACCCCCTTGGGTGAGACCGACGCCAAAAATTTCTATAAATACCCAAACCCCCCCGAAAAGAACCCTAGATGGGAAGCTCCGTCGCCGCAAGCCTCTATAGCCATGAAAAACTAATCGGGACCTCATTTTGGCACCCTGCAGGAGGGGGAAATCATCACGGAAGGCCATCTTCATCATCCCGGCGGTCTCCATGACAAGGAGGGAGTAGTTCACCATTGGGGCTGAGGGTATCTACCAGTAGCTATGTCTTTGATCTCTCTCTCTCTCTCTCCCTCTCTCTCTCTCCTGTTCTTGATTTGACATAATCTTGATGTACCGCGAGCTTTATTAATATATTTGGATCTTATGGTGTTCTTCCCTCTCTACCTTCTTGTGATGAATTGAGTCTTGCTCTTTGAGGTTTCGTTATGTTGGATTGAGTATTGGATTTAAGAACACCTGATGTATGTCTTAACATGTGGATACCCGTGGTGAGAATGGGCTGTTCTATTGATTCACTTGATGTATGTTTTGGCACTCAACACGTGGATTCCCGAGGTGACATTGGGGTAATCTATGCATAGGGGTTGATGCACATTTTCGTCCTACGTTCTCTGATAGGAACTTTGAAGTGATTCTTTGTTGCACGTTGAGGGATTGTTATATGATCCAATTATGTTATCATTATTGAGAGATTTTGCACTAGTGAAAGTATGAACCCTAGGCCTTGTTTTCAAGCATTGCAGTACTGTTTTGCTCACTTTTGTTACTTGCTACCTGGCTATTTTTATATTTTTAGATAACAAAAACCTATATCTACTATCCATACTACACTTGTATCACCATCTCTTCGCTGAACTAGTGCACCTATACAATTTACCATTGTATTGGGTGTGTTGGGGACACAAGAGATTTCTTGTATTTGATTGCAGGGTTGTTTGAGAGAGATCATCTTCATCCTATGCCTCCCACGGATTGATAAACCTTAGGTCATCCACTTGAGGGAAAATTGCTACTGTCCTACAAAACTCTGCGATTGGAGGCCCACCAAGAGTCTACAAGAAGAAGGTTGTCGGGGAGGTGAGTGCTTGAAGGTATATATTTAGATCTTGCAATTGAATCTTTTAGTTTTTGTTTTATCACTAGTTTGGTTTAAAAAAGAGAGCTGCAAATGGAATTTAGGTTGCCTCATATGCTTTATTTTTATAATGTCTTTCTTGAAAATGATGGATTGAAAAATTGTGCTCAATTGATTGAAGAATAATTCAATAAAATGTTTCGCATAAAACCTTTGAATGATGAGCTTGATTGCAATGTTGTTAGTATGAATTCTTTGAATATCCATGATGTTAACCATATGCAAAACTACAAGCTTGGGGATGCTATGTTTGATGAATATGATCTTTTTAGTCCCCCATGTTTTGATGAGAAAATTTATTATGATGAAAGCATGCCTCATATTTATGATGATTATATTGATGAAAGTGGGTTTGGAAGAGTGTCAACTCTAGGTAATGATGATCCCACTATTTTGGGGGGTCTTGAACCTTATTCTAATAATTATGAAAGTGGATTCGGAGAGGTCATGATTTTATTTAGTGACGATTCTACTATTTTGGAAGAGGCTTCAATTGACTATGATAACAAAGTTGCTATCTATGATGATTATTGTGATGACATGTATGCTATTAAGAATAGTGATAACCATGAAAATTGTCATCATGATTCTAATGTTCAATTTGATTATGTCAATCAAGTATCTCATGATAGTTATTTTGTTGAATTTCCTCCCACCACTATTGATGAGAAGAAATTTGCATATGTGGGGAGTAATAAATTTTTTATGCATGTGGATCATGAAAAGAATGGTTTGTGTGATAGCTATATTGTTGAATTCATTCATGATGCTACTGAAAATTATTATGAGAGAAGAACATACGCTTGTAGGTATTGCAATAATACCAAGTTTCCTCTATATGTGTTGAAAATCTTGAAGTTATGCTTGTTTTGCCTTCCTATGCTAGTTGATTCTTATTCCCATAAATTGTTTTCTCACAAAATCCCTATGCATAGGAAGCGTGTTAGACTTAAATGTGCTAGTCATGTCTTTCATGATGCTCCCGTTATGATTCAATTCTTTACTTTTATGTGAGCATCATTGAAATCATCATGCCTCGCATGATAGTTATTTTGGAGTTTGCTCCCGCTATTATGAATAAGAAGAAATTTTCATATGTGGAGAGTAATAAATTTTTTATGCTTGTGGATCATGAAAGGAATACTTTAGGTGACAGTTATACTGTTGAATTCATTCATGATGCTACTGGAAATTATTATGAGAGAGGAACATATGCATTTACATATCTCAATAATATCAAGTTTCCTCTCTATGTGTTGAAAGATTTGAAGTCATGCTTGTTTTGCCTTCCTATGCTAGTTGATTCTTGTTCCCATAAGTTGTTTGCTCACAAAATCCCTATGCATAGGAAGTGGGTTAGGCTTAAATGTGCTAGTCACATGCTTCATGATGCTCCCGATTATGTTTCAATTATTTACTTTCATGCGAGCATCATTGAAATCATCATGCGTAGCTAAAAAGGCATTAAAGAAGCGCTTGCTGGGAGACAACCCAACACTTATACCTACTGTTTTTGTGTGTTCACATGATTAATATATTGTAGTAGTTATGTTTTATAGCTTTAATAAAGTGCCAAGTAAAGCCTTTGGGATAGTGTGGATGATAGTTGACTTGATTCTGTGCAAAAACAGAAACTTTCGCACCCAGTAGCAGAATTGTTTAAATTCACTGGAACGTACTTTTGATCTGAATTTTTCACACGTGATTGATATAAAAATTCCCTACATTTCCCTAATTTGTCAGAAATTTTGGAGTTTCAGAAGTATGGTCATTATTCAGATCATTATAGACTATTCTGTTTTTGACAGATTCTGTTTTCAATGCATAGTTTGCTTGTTTTAGTGTTTCCATAGCTTATATTAAGTGATATAAATTATGGAAATGATAAGTTACAGTAGGATTTATGTGTACACAATTATGAATCTTGTCTTTGAAAGTACCCAAGTGAATGATTTGCTCTTTATCATACTGACCTATCTCACGAAGTTCCGTTAAATTTTTGTGTGACTGAACTTTTCATGTTTTGGGTGAGATATCGATATAAGGAGAATAAGGAGTGGCAAGAACCTAAGCTCGGGGATGCCCAAGGCACCCCAAAGCAATATTCAAGGAAGATCTAAGCAACTAAGCTTGGGGATGCCCTAGAAGGCATCCCCTCTTTCTTTTTCAACATTATCGGTAACCTCACTTGGAGCTATATTTTTATTCGTCACATGATATGTGTTTGCTTGGAGTGTCATTTTATTTTGTTGAGATTTGCTTACTGTTATTTCTAATAAGGTTTTGTATCTTTTCTTTCAATAAAAATGGCAAGGATAGCCTTCACCATGCTTAGTTTGCAAGTATATGAGTTGATGTTTCAAAACAGAAAGTTGTACGCTATTGCGTAAAATTCTCCAGAAAAGTCAGAATGTGATAAAATATTGAAATTTTGACACAATGAGCTATGATAAATTTTATACAGTGTGGTAAATTTTCAGAATTTTTGAGTTAAATAAGTATGGATCTTCCTTAATCCTTTACAAACTATTCTGTTTAAACAGATTGCTTTTATGATTGCATTATTGGCATATGTTTGCTTGTTTAGTGATTCTATTTGAGGATAGGAGTATTAAATATGCAGAGTCATTTAGTATGCAATGTCAATTTAAATTTTAGTAATTTTCTACAATAGAGAATGATAAGCTTTTGCATTGATTTATACTAGCTTATCTCACGAGTTCTTGTTGAGTTTTGTGTGGATGAAGTTTTTAAGAATTAGGGAAATCATGATATGAGAGGAATTATGGAGACATATGAGCTCAAGCTTGGGGATGCCCCGGTTGGCATCCCACCTTTGTTCTTCAACAATGATCGGACAGTTTTGGTTGAGCCTAAGTTTTTGCTTCTTCACTTGATATGTGCTATCCTTGGAATGTCATTTTATTTTGTTTTGATTGTTGTTTGAATAAAATACATAAGATCTTTTTTTATGAGAGAGAGTCTTCACATAGCTACTTAATTATTTGATTACTCATTGATCTTCACTTATATCTTTTTGGAGTAGTCTATCATTTACTTGTGTGCTTCACTTATATCCTAAGAGTAAATTGTCGAATGAATTGAATATCATAAATCTGAAATTATATATGTTTCATATGCTTATCCCATGGGGAGTAATGACTTCACATATAAGAAGTATAGGTGGTAAAATTTATTGAAAGTTAGCAACCACAACATTGGTCACTTGAACAACTCATGAAAGAATATTGTGAGCCCCATTAATTATTTTCAAACTTGAGCAAATTAGTTGAAGTTGGACAAGAAAGACAATGTAATGAGTTATGTTTGGGTATATTTGTATAGAAGTTATATTGTTATGGATCCTCCAACATGTGGTGCGTGCATAGGATCTTTTGCTAGCCAAAAAAGTTGTACTAAGTAGAGATGCTACTTGTGCATCCAAAATCCTTGAACTAAGTTTCTTTCCATGAGTGTCCATCATATCTACCTATATATGGTATTACTCTGCCTTTCCAAGTAAATATGCATGTGCCAAACTCTAAATCTTCAAATAATAATATGTTTTGTATGCTCAAATCGCTCATGAAGCGATAGGGAGCTATCAGCACCTTTCATGCTAGGTGGGTTATTCTCAGGATGAGTGTTTATTCGCTTATCATTCACGAGAAAGTGACTGGTAATTGGGATGCCCAGTCCTATGATCAAAATCAAAATATATAATAAAATAAAAAACTCCCCCGGATTGTTGTTGGTATGCAGGGCACCCGAGGATTCGGCTAGCATGGCTTGTGTTTGTTGGTGGAGGGGGAGTAAAACTTTCCCTTTCTATTTGGGAACCGCCTATAATGTGTCTACCATGGAAGATGTTGAAAACTCTCGGTCGCTATGTTGACAATGAAAGCATACCTCCAAAATTATATTCAACTCTGTTTTAAGCTTCGAGCTCTGGCACCTCTGCAAATCCCTGCTTCCCTTTGCAAAAGGTCTATCTTTTACTTTTATGCAAGAGTCAGTAGTATTCCTTCTCATTTCAACCTCAATTATTCTCAATTGGCAAGTATTATGTGGTGGGGAAAGACCCAAGCATATATGGCCATTCAAATATATTTGATCATGCATTATTATTGTTGACAATTATCTATATGATAAATAAATTGGGAGGCGAAACATTAAACCCCTATCTTTCTCGGTGTTTGATGGATGCTATTTGTTCTAAAAATATGCTTTGAGTGTCAGCAATCATGGAAGACTACATGATAATTGAGTATGTGAAATTTGCTAAATCAAAGCTCTTACATAGTCCTGATACGTCTCCAACGTATCTATAATTTTTTATTGTTCCATGCTATTATATCATCTATTTTGGATGTTTTATATGCATTAATATGCTATTTTATATTATTTTTGGGACTAACCTACTAACCTAGAGCCTAGTGCCAGTTTCTGTTTTTCCTTGTTTTCGAGTTTTACAGAAAAGGAATATCAAACGGAGTCCAAATGGAATAAAACTTTCGCAATGATTTTTCTTGGACCAGAAGACACACGTAGGACTTGGAGATAAAGTCAGAGGAGTCCCGAGGCAGCCACAAGCCTCAAGGGTGCGCCCTAGGGGGCGCACCCTAATGGCTTGTGGGCCCTTGGAGCTCCTCTGACCCTAATTCTTGGCCTATAAATTCAGAAATATTCCCAAACGAACAGAAGCGTCCACCAAAATACTTTTCCACCGCCGTAACCTTCTGTACCCGTGAGATCCCATCTAGGGGCCTTTTCCGGCATCCTGTCGGAGGGGGATTCAATCACGGAGGGCTTCTACATCAACTCTATTACCCTTCCAATGAAGCGTGAGTACTTTACCTCACACCTACGGGTCCATAGCTAGTAGATAGATGGCTTCTTCTCTCTCTTTGATATTCAATACAATGTTCTCCTCGATGTTCTTGGAGATCTATCTGATGTAATATTCTTTTGCGGTGTGTTTGTCGAGATCCGATGAATTGTGGATTTATGATCAGATTATCTATGAATAATATTTGAATCTTCTCTGAATTCTTATATGCATGATTTTATATCTTTGTATTTCTCTTTGAATTATCAGTTTGGTTTGGCCAACTAGATTGATTCTTCTTGCAATGGGAGAGGTGCTTAGTTTTGGGTTCAATCTTGTGGTGTCCTCACTCAGTGACATAGTAGGGGTAGCGAGGCACATATTCTATTGTTGCCAGCAAGGGTAAAAAGATGGGAATTTCATCAAATTGCTTGAGTTTATCCCTCTACATAATGTCATATTATTTAAGGCATTACTCTGTTCTTATGAACTTAATACTCTAGATGCATGATGGATAGCGGTCGATGTGTGGAGTAATAGTAGTAGATGCAGAATCGCTTCGGTCTACTTGACACAGACGTGATGCCTATATTCATAATCATTGCCTTGGATATCATCATAACTTTGCATTTTTCTATCAATTGCTCGATAGTAATTTGTTCACCCACCGTATGTTTTCTTTCAAGAGAGAAGCCTCTAGTGAAACATATGACCCCCGGTTCTATTTTCCACCATATATTTTTAGATCTATAAACCAAAAAACCCAAAAATACCTTGCTGCAATTTAATTGCTTTTATTTTGTTTTATGTTTTAGTAGTCTTTTATATCTATATCTATCAGATCTCATCCTTGCAAGTGACCGTGAAGGGATTGACAACCCCTTTATCGTGTTGGGTGCAAGTGTTTGATTGTTTGTGTAGGTGCATAGATTGGAGACTTGCTTGTACCTCCTACTGGATTGATACCTTGGTTCTCAAACTGAGGGAAATACTTATCTCTACTTTGCTGCATCACCCTTTCCTCGTCAAGGGAAAAACCAACGCAAGCTCAAGAAGTAGCAAGACCCTTCCTGAAAATAAGATGAATTGGAATTGTTTGATGACTGAGAATATAGTTTGTTAGTTTTCAAGAAAGTTTATGGTCTATGCTTTAACATGTGAATAGCTTGTTACTTGATATGAGAAGTTTTCTGAGATGAGCTACTGTTATGATATATAATGATGCTAGAAGAAGTGTTTGGAACTATCATTGATCAAATTTATGCACTATGCTAGCATTCACACTTCATAAGATATTTCTTTTATCATTTACCTACTCGAGGACGACCATGAATTAAGCTTGGGGATGCTGATACGTCTCCAACATATCTATTTATGAAGTATCACTGCCATGTTTACAACAATTTTATATGGTTTTGGTATGATTTGATTAGAACTAACCTGGACTGACATTGTTTTCAGCAGAACTACTGTGGTGTTCTTTTTTTTTGCAGAAATAAAAGTTCTTGGAATGGGGTGAAAATTTACGGTGATTCTTTACGGACCAAAAGAGACCACCGAAGCACCGAAGCTGGGCCAGGAAGTGGTCGAGGGAGCCACAAGCCCGGGGGCGTGCCCCCGGGCTTGTGGGCCCCTCGGGCACCCCCTTGACGTGAGACCGACGCCAAAAATTCCTATAAATACCAAAAACCCTGAAAAGAACCCTAGATGAGAAGTTTCGCCGTTGGAAGCCTCTGTAGCCACGAAAAACAACTGGGACCCCGTTCCGGCACCCTGTCGGAGAGGGAAATCATCACCGGAGGCCATCTTCATCATCCCGGCGGTCTCCATGACGAGGAGGGAGTAGTTCACCCTTGGGGCTGAGGGTATGTACTAGTAGCTATGTCTTTGATCTCCCTCTCTCTCTCATGTTCTTGATTTGGCACGATTTTGATATATCGTGAGCTTCATTAATATATTTGGATCTTCTGGTGTTCTTCCCTCTCTACCTTCTTGTGATGAATTGAGTCTTGCTTTTGAGGTTTCGTTATGTTGGATTGAGTATTGGATTTGAGAACACTTTATGTATGTCTTGCATGTGGATATCCGTGGTGACAATGGGGTGTTCTATTGATTCACTTGATGTATGTTTTGGCACTCAACTCGCGGATTACCTAGGGGACAATGGGGTAATCTATGCATAGGGGTTGATGCACATTTTCGTCCTACGTTCTCTGATAGGAACTTTGGAGTGATTCTTTGTTGCACATTGAGGGATTGTTATATGATCCAATTATGTTACCATTGTTGAGAGATTTTGCACTAGTGAAAGTATGAACCCTAGGCGTTGTATTCAAGCATTGCAATGTTGTGGCACCCCGGCTCAGAGCGACCGGTTTACCTTGCATTGCCAGCCTAGAGACCTTGTCTTCTGGCAACACACAACAACTTGGTACAGAAAAACAACCGCTTTATTCATGCTAGCGGAGCATAGTTTATATTACAACAGTTAGCGAGGCCAAGTGGCACACACGGTGCGGCTGAACAATATGTACATTATTTAGTGAACATAAAGGGGCCTCGATCATGACAACTACTCGGCAGCGGAACAACGTCGTAGCGGGACTCCATAGCACAGGGACACCGATGTGGACACGATCTAGACTCGGACAACACTCCTTCCCAACGAGACTTTCCTGAAATCTGGCATGACACACCAGGTCAGTACATTGAATGTACTTGCAAGCTCACAACAAGCATAGACATAATGACAAACAATATCATTATATTTAACCATTTAATCGACAATGCAACCATATATCCAACATGCTGTGACTATGCTCAGCTGGTACTCGTTCCACGGACTTGCTTACCGGACGTGATCATTTCCAGACCACGAACATAATAATCTCTAAAACACATTTGTGATCCTTACGGCGATCACAACCCGACCAACTCATGGCCCGTGATCCTTACGGCGATCACCATCCGACCAACTCATGGTCCAACTCAACATGATGGCCTCACTACCATCCTCAGTGCAAACTTAGTGTGCAAATTTTATGAAGTGTTGACCCATGGTGTACCCTACTTTTGAGCGTGTCCGTAACCGTGGACTCGGCTATCGATAGATTAAAACACTCTGCAGAGGTTAGTACACCTTACCCACACTACGGAACCCATGGCCTCGCACTCCCATTCGGGTGGACCAACGGCATTCCGACGAAACCATTTCATTGTCATGACACTCTCCCGGCCATTCCGACTCAGTCCCCATCGGGCTAGTCCTGGGTGGCCCCGTTGTTGGTGTCAAAACCGGCGGATCTCGGGTAGGGGGTCCCGATCTGTGCGTCTCAGGCTGATGGTAACAAGAAGCAAGGGACACAATGTTTACCCAAGTTTGGGCCCTCTCGATGGAGGTAAAACCCTACTTCCTGCTTGATTAATATTGAAGATATGAGTAGTACAAGAGTAGATCTACCATGAGATTGTAGAGGCTAAACCCTAAGAGCTACCCCATGATGATATGATTGCAATTGTGATCGGCCTTCTAAGGACCATCCTCTCCGGTTTATATAGACACCAGAGAGGGCTAGGGTTTACATGGAGTCGGTTACAAGGAAGGAAATATGATATCCGGATCGCCAAGCTTGTCTTCCACACAAAGGAGAGTCCCATCCGGACACGGGCCAAAGTCCTTGAGTCTTGTATCTTCATGCTTTAATAGTCCGGATGATGTATATAGTCTGGTTGTCCGGATACCCCCTAATCCAGGACTCCCTCAGTAGCCCCTGAACCAGGCTTCAATGACGATGAGTCTAGCACGCAGTCTTGTCTTCGGCATTGCAAGGCGGGTTCCTTCACCGAATACTCCAATGTACCCATCACGATGAACAATGTCCGGCATCTCATCATTGTTGTACTCCTCGGCTTTAGTGCTTCAATAATGACTATTTCCACGTGTTGAGCGAATGCGAGGAGTCGAGGCATTTTTGCATTTGCCACCCTCGGTCCTTCAGGCTAACCGTCTATTTGAAGAGACGGGGATTCTCAGATCCAAACCTCACTCTCCCTCCTCGAGCAAGCATCCAACAGAGCACCCATAAAAGACCATTCCAACATGGCTGGTCGTCGCAGCTCTCCTGCTCGCTCCCCCTGCCCCAAGCCGGGGGACTGGGGAGAGTGTTCAGTTTCTCATAGCCATTTGATAAAGTTACAAACCCAAGGGCTCCTCTCGCCGGTGTTCATGGTCCCTGTCCGAGCCGGGGTGGCCACCTATAACGGCGGAGAACAAGCGGAGAGATCTCCCAATCCATCTCCCGAGGAGCGAATATGCCTTATTCCGCATTTGCTAAGGGGCGTCGGGTTCCCTATTCATCCATTCCTTTGTGGGCTCCTGGAGTTCTACGGCCTCCAGTTGCACAACTTTACCCCAGCCTCTGTACTACATATAGCAGGGTATGTCGCCCTTTGTGAGCTATTTCTAGGTTGCGAGGCTCATTTTAGATTGTGGAAGAAGCTGTTCTGCCTTGTCCCCCACAACTAGGGAGAATCCCTATGTCAAGTGGGCGGGGCCGAAGTATGGCGTATCGCTGAGACCGGATACCTATCCGGCACTCCCAAGAAGGCACCGGATAACTGGGCTTCAGAGTGGTTTTATATTGACAACACCCCCCTTCCGGATCCAGTCCGGACAGGATTCCCCAAGTTCAGTAACACCCCGTCGAGGGCACGTCTAAGCTGGCGCCCCCGAGGCCCCCAAGAAGAGGATTCCAGGGAAATACATTTCCTGATGAGCAGGATAAAGTTACTAGCCAAATCCGGACTGATGATAGTCGAGGTCATGGAAATATGCATAATGCGGGGAGTGCAACCGCTTCAATATCGGGGCAATCCCATGTGGCATTACAACGGGACAAACGATGCCACCCGCTGCGGCCGTAAGGGTCCGGACTCCGCCACTGCGCTGGCAAGGATATTGTCCGATCTATACAAAGGAGAAGAGGAAGACTTCCTTCATACCAAACCGCGAGACGGATTCTCCATGTACAATCCCCCAAACAGGGTAAGTCGTCATTTATGTTCTCGCTTTACTTATCATGGTGTTCTTTGCTAAGGTTATGTTCCTCAATATTTCCAAGCAGGAACTGAGGAGGGCCGTAGAAGGAATCTCCAGCCCTTCCCCGCAGCCAGAGGACCCTGAAAGGCCCCTGGATCCAGGACTCGAAGAAGACCCGGATGCGGCCGTGGAGCTTGTCGACAGAATATTTTATCGAGCGAGCCGTGACGGCGCCTCAGTGGCTATTACTGCTGATTGTCCCGGACTGCTACCTTCGTCGCGTGTAAGCCAAGCCGAAAACTCGATCCTCCGAAGAGGACTCTTTCCTGATGTCATGCTTTATCCCTGATGCGTCGTGTTTTTGCAGAAACGATGCTCGGAGCGCAGGGCCGAGCCCCTAGGGACCCGTCAGCCACAGGCGTCCGGATTGGGTAGGCTCAAGAGGAAGGCGGTTAGGGCCGACACGCCTCTACAGAGGTAAGGAAACAACCTGTCATGTAATTATTGCTACTTGAAGTGTAACAGCGCCCTTTATATCCTGGCAGGAAGAGGGGTATCCGGACTATATCCGGGGATCCTGCCAACCATGCCTCCACTAGTCGGGCTCCAGAACCAACTTCGAGAGAGGAGGCGGATGTAGGGCCAATGCCGCATAGTCCTCCGACAGAGGATGCAGATATGCTTTCGGCCACAAACTCCAAAGTGGAGAGCGCCATGAATCACCGGCGCCGGAGGGCCGTGCTTCGGAACAACATCTTTTCCAAAGAGGCCTTTAATGCCTTCAATTTAGCAGACGCATACATCCGGGATGCTCAATGCGGGCTTGCCCAAGCGACGAACCAGTATACCAAAGATATACGAGTAAGAAATTGTGATAAGCTCTACTGGAAACTGGGAATTTGCCATCAGCCAGCTCTTTGCCATCTGCCAGCTGATGGCAAAGAACGTCTTTGCCATCTGCTTATAAAAAACAGATGGCAAAGAACTGACAGACGACAAAGAACATGGTTGCCATCAGCCAATTCTTTGCCATCTGCCAACAGATGGCAAATAATCTTTGCCATCTGCCAGCAGATGGCAAAGAGGTTGGCAAATCATGTGGACGTCAAGAGTGTAACGGTGTACCAGCCCCACCTCTTTGCCATCTGCCAGCAGACGGCAAAGATTCTTTGCCATCTGCTGGCAGATGGCAAAGAGATGGGGTTATTTTTTTCCAGATAAAAAAACTGTGGGGTTATCCCTTCCCTCTCTCCCCTCCTCTCCCTCTCTCCCCTCCTCTCCCACGCATCTGCACGCATCTCACCACCCGCCGCCCCACCACCCCGCCGCCCCGCCGCCCCAC